>NC_058411.1:77120144-77163909 GCF_002201575.2 Neomonachus schauinslandi
TCTTTCTTTCTTTCTTTCTTTCTTTCTTTCTTTCTTTCTTTCTTTCTCTTTCTCTCTCACTCTCTTTCCTTCCTTCCTTCCTTCCTCCCTTCCTTCTTTCTTTCCTCTGTGTGTGGCCACCTGTTTCAGTCTAGTTAAGTTACATGATTAATTCTCTGATTTGGGCTGAGTAGAAAAGAAAGATTTACCAAATTTGATATATCTGATTTAAAAGTCATGATTCCTGTGACTTTTAATAATGCATTACTTTGTGCAAGACTAATATTGTTTAAGATTATACAAATCAAAGCATAATAAATAATAATATATACAGATGTTGGCATGGATTTCATTGACTGTAATGTGTTTCCTAAGACCCACAGAGATCTTACAGTTTCATCTTGTACACATCTCATCTATGAAAGTTATATTTGAAAAATTTCCCTAGGTGATAATGGAACAGTATAGTGTAAGAACATTGGTATCAGGTCTTGTATGAAGTCTTTCGTTAACTGAATCCTTGGGGAAATAGTTTCTGAGGTCAAGATTGACCAAATTATTTAAGTATTATTGAAAATATAAAACAAAATTGTTTCCTCAATAAATATAATTAGCTGTATATACTGCAGTTTCAAGAACAAGCACTGATATTGGGACCAGCTCTTTAAATAAAATAGGACCTCTGTGGTCTCTGGAGGGAACATGCATAAAGCAAAGTAAATGATTTTCTGTCAACACTAAGTAGACAGGTGCTTACATTGAACAGCATTCTAATATGTCTCTGAATATTTATGTCTTCTTTTTCAAATGCATTGCCCATGAATGTCACAGCTGTCAAATGTCTGTACACAAGAAGATAAAAAATGAAATTAATAAAAGGCAGATCAACATTTCGTTTGTTTGGAACTTTTCCTCCCTGTTTCTTTCTTTTTCCTTCCTTCCTTCTCTCCTTCCTTCCCTTTTTTTTTTTTTTTAATGCAGCTGTTTTTTAGGATTTGGACACATCTACATTTTCTAAAAGGCCAAGGGAAATGTGAGTTGACTCATATTTTAGGCTGGCACCAGGGTCTGTCTCAGTATTTAAACACCCACATAATCAATGGAATTAATTACCAAGAGAACCAGGGTCTGAGGATTTTTCTAGCCATTTCCGCTGTCCATGTGCTTGGTTTGCTTGGGTGCCACAAACGAGATTCTGACAGGTTGTCACTGCCCCAACCTGAAACTCAAGTTTGTGAGGTGAGAGGCTCTTAAATCTTTCTGCTTCTGTAGCCCAGAGTTTTAGCTCTACAGAGTTAGTGCCAAAACAAGCCATCATGTGCCCTCAAGGTTAGAGAGGAATTTGGTTTTCAGAGCAGAGATGACTAACTAGAATTGGTGGTGGATCAAAGCAATGGAAAAGGGCCATTTAGTCGACAGATCCTGCCTCTCTGCTTCTCTTGGTTCCTGAAAGGACCATGTGTACAAAGAGCGCGTGTTGGGATGAACTAAGCAGTTACTTGACAAGCATTTATTTATTAAGAAGCACCAAATTTTGAAGTGTCTGGTTATTATTATTACTAACTAGTCCTCAGCCAAAATATCCCCCCAGCTACTTCTATATCCCCCCTGAATTGTTTGAACCAACCACTGGGCCAAAGGAAAGAATGTAATTTAAATGCTGAACCAGGATTTAAGCACAGGGACTCTCTGCAAGGGCAAAACAAGGTTTTGTCGTTGATGAGAATTTTTTAAAGAAAAACTCTCCAAATCATCCAGTATTATTGTAAAAGCCTCTGTTTATTAAAACTTAAAATTTGTTGTCCAGATTTTGGTGACCTAATTGGTATTTCATTGATAACCACAAATATGAACCAGGTGTAATAAATACCAGTTTAGCTCAGATTTGATTTGGAGAACATGCTGATTGCCCCAATTTTGTTATATTTATAAAAGTTAAAAAAAGTCACCCATAATGTCAACTATGGATTTTGAGTGATTATGATGTGTCAGGGTAGGTTCAACAATTGTAACAAATGTACCACTCTGGTGGGAGATGTTCACAATGGGGGCAGTTATGTATATATGTGGGTAGGGAATAGATGGGAAATCTGTTCCTTAACCTTAATTTTGCTATGAACCCTAATACTTCTCTAAAAAAATAAAGTCAATAATAAAAAACAAAAAACAAAACAAAACAAAAAAACACCCACATAGGTTCAGTTCTAATTTGAAGATGTTCACTGGGCTCTTTTTTTTAAGTAAATTTCAGTTGAGTTGGCAGTCTGATTAAACAAATATTTGAGTCTATTTATATTTGGAGTTCTATAGTTTGTTACATGGCTTAGTTCAAAACCCTTTGGTTAGCATTATGCTATTGATATGGATCATTTCAATATTATATTAACCTGTTACAATATTATATTAACCTGTTAGCAATTTAACCTCTTATCAATAAAATTGTGGGTGATCTGACTGGCATGACTTATAAGCATTTTTTTGAAGGTTGCTGCTGATCCTTGGCTCCTGCCTAGAATTTCGCTGCATCTTTGCCCATTGAAACTCTACTCCTTTATCAAGATCCAACACAAACACTAAAATTTCCATCAAGCCCTCCCTGATTCTCCTCAGAACTTTTTTTTCTCCTGTCCTTTTTGCATACCACTTTGGATGTATTTTAATTAAAGTATCATATTATGCTTTGGGTTACAAATGGTTGTTTATGTGTTTACTTTTTCCAGTATGTCATAAGCTCTTTGAGAGTAGGGGATTTGTCTGTTTTGAAATTTGTACTATCACAGTTCTAGTACTCTTGTTTGCAGATTACTTATAAACGTTGTGGCTTTTGATGTTGGTTGAATCTTTGTTGTTGCTTGTTTTGTTTGTCAATTTGTATTGGTTGGAATGGGTCACTTGGAAGGAAAAAAAAAACTTATAGCTATAAAATATCATCTAAATGCTTACCACTGAAAACCTTCTAGGGCATTTCACAACACAGACATAGAATATCTAAAAAATATGCAACCATTATAAGCAGTTCACTGGTAAGTTCACATTTCAAATAGGTTGCATCTGTTTCTAATCAGGTAACTGAATGATTAGCAGGAGAAAACATATGATTAGAAAGCATGCAACCCTTGCTGATATATATTATTTTTAAAGCTCTACAAAGCTAAGGTCAATAAAGAAATAGTACATGCAGCAAGAAGAGCTAGATTAGAGGAAGAGTTTCAGCTGTAAGCCCTTTTGTGAGCTGTTGTAAAAACAGAACTAATTTAACTGATGAGTTGAGGCATTTGGGACTGACATGCAAACTAAGGAATGTGCAAATAGATGAGAAGAATGGTGACTAGAAAAATTATGAGAGTTGTAGTTGAAGAAAATAAAAAAAAGTTTACTGAGTAGAAAGTTAATGAACAGATGATTTCATTCCTTTTTATAGAGCCATACTTTAACTCAAAGAAAGCTAGTAAGAATAATGGGGAAAAGCCCCAAGTTTGAAAAAACAAAATAAAGAGGGGCTATTACAAACAAAGAATGTTGGAAAGCTCTTTGTTTACTTTCATTATTAATGGGGAAAAAACAACTTTCTTGAGGTTATATATCATTTTAAGATTATACTTATCTCTTAGCTTAATCCATCACATTGAACTACCTCTCTTTTGAACAGTTTTACACCACTGAGCCTGAAGTTCACAGAAGGAATGAACAAAAAGCTCTGTTCTCTACTCCTGATTTGAACCAGACACAACTTACTTCAACACTGCATGCTGTCCTTCAGTTAATTACCCTCCTGAATTCTATCAGATGTCCCCCTGTCTGCAAGCTACAGACAGTCTGCAAGGGTAGAAAGGTATGGTGAAATTTGCTCTTGGTAACTTGCTTTTTGAATGGACTTGGTAGTATTTTTCCAGAGTTTATTGCAGAAACTGGCTACACTTTTCTACAGACCATCCTTACTCAGTGTAGTTGAGACTCTCATTGGCTTAACAGAACTTAAGGTCTGAGAATACCAGTGTACCTACACAGCTATTTTTTTTTTTTCACAGCCATTCTGAGAAGAAGGGAAATTTGGTCTGATGTGAAAGTCCATTATGCATACAATGCCTTAGAACACTGGGTTTATTATTATTATTTTTTAATTGGATTTTGAGACTCAAGTGAGACTCAAACTTGAACGTAAGTTCCACGTTCAAAGGAACTTGAAGCCATGGGACCCCTAGCCTTGGGAAATACTCAGAAATCTTGGAAGGTATAGACCCTCCAAAGAACATGCAGTAGGGACCTTGAACCAATCCAAATATGAACAACTGAATAACTTCACCTGACACTGGATTTACTTTTTGCCATTATTTCTCCTCTTCTGGGTATTTACAAGCTTATAACTTAATTACATGCTGTAGTTAACTAACATGATTTGAGCAGTTGTTTTTCTGAAGGCTATCCTTCTGATCAAATTCAAAGGCTTAATAACCAAAGTTTACAGGAGTTTTTAATATGAAATTTGAAATATGGGTCTATTTTCTTTATGAAATGCCCCTATGTCATTTATAGAATTCTAGTATCTACTTTAAAAAATAGCAAAACAAAACTTTAAGAAAGGACACACTGATTCTTAAAATTTTATCCCAAATTATTTCTGTTGCAGCTTTTGCCAATTAAGCTCTGTGTTCATGTTCAAATAGAATAGCTGGTGTCTGTTTCCTATATGGTTTTCATAGGCTTGAAGATCATTTATATTAGTCTTTAACCTTTCTAGCTCCAGCCCAAATAATTCCACGTTCCTTGATCTTTTCCCAGGGATCTTATTTTCCATAAATAATCACAAAACCTCTAGACCCATAAAATCTTATAATCCAGGATCTGTTATATTTCTTTTCTTTTTTCCCCCCCCTTTCCTTTCCTTTTCTTTTCTTGATAATAAGAATAAAGAGGCTAAGAAATCCTTCTTCAAAAGTGTGGTAAGAGAGAGTATTTAATATTTTTAATTTTACCATTAAAGTTGTAGATTTTCCTCATAGTTTATCTTTTGCTGAAGACATTCAATAAAACCTCTTTTCTAAAATTCAGACTACACATTTATGTCAATCAATCTACACTCTGCAAAACAGACCAGCTCACCACTCAGATTAATCTCTAAGCACATAGGAATCTAGGCAAGCACTCGTCTTTATAGAACAACTTAGTTTAAGCAATTAACAATCAAGCCCTATACACATAAACACACTATAATTAACTGTTTAATAGTGGAAGCTTGCTTTTCACATTTTTCCCTTTGAGTGTAGTCAAGGTGAATTACTTGGTTTTTCCATCACTAAATGCTACAGCAGCTCAGTCTTTTGCAAGTCTCCAGTCTCCACATATTTTTCTATACCCACTATATTTGACAGTAAAACTGCCAAGCTCCATTATTTCCAACTGGCAGCAATTTAATACATAGTTGAGTCAGTTATTTAGCTAAATAAATTGCTTAAAGTTAACTCTATTTGTAAGACCACAAGGTGTTTCTAAAATGTGCTGCCCTTTTATATCATAAACCTGGATTAGGTTTACAACCCCATTTCCCCTCAGCAGTTTATAAATCAAACAAAGAACATAGAACAATGCATAAAAATCCCTGTGAAACCACCCTCAGAGTTTTTGTTAATGAGAAAAGCATACTGGGAGCTAGATTTACTCTGTATGGTGAAGAATAAAAGTTTGGTTTAAAGTAACCAGAGTTTGTAAGGGTTATCCAAGCTCCTTTAAGAGTGATCAACTTTGAAACGAGAATTTTGTGAGAAGCCACAAGCCATCTGTTCCATGCTTTATCTAGAAGAATGTCAGGTCATGCTAAAAACCTTTGAGCATGCCCTTCCATCTCCTTTGCTCCTACCTATTAACAAACATGCCAAATGATCTTAAAAGTACATGGGAGAATAAATATTGACTTACTTACGATGTCTCAGCACAGGTGCTCATTAAATATAAATGAACAAATAGACAAACACACAAAAACACACAATGCCCACAATGAGCACCATGTAATCTGGCCCAGATGTGAGGTTTTCTTTTCCAGTTAATCAGGATAGGTTTCTGAGCCAGATTAAATGTAGCCACTGTTTTCACCAAAGGTATATTTAAAAGAGTAGAAGGAAGCTAAAGATTAGGGCATTTTCTCTAAGAGCCCCAGTGACTCTCTTCTAAAAGTGAACATACTTCATTTTTATGATTTACTTCCAAGATCTATGTTTAGATAAGAAAAAAGAACCTGTAATGGTTCAATCTGCAAAGAGTACAAACCCACAGATTAGAAACCCAGGTCATATTTAAATGTGTATCATTTCATTTAGATTTAGAAACCTAGCCATGGTGATGTTTTTAGGGAATCGTTTTATGTGCCAAGTGACATCCTTAGTGCTCTGCAGAGCAGAGCCTGCTTGTTTAGTCATTTTCTGAAAGGATATGTACAGCAGAGTAGGTAGCCTTACCTAGCAAGGTACTGTCAACTCTTCCTTATCTACACTAACAGGAGGGAGATAATCCCCGAAGCATTTGCATTTGTCTCTGGAGGGACAATTTTATATTCATTTACATTTGAATATGGACATATTGCACTACGGAGAGAGTTGAAGGTGTTTTCATTCTGTCTCTACTCACCAGGGAATAGAAAATCTACCCCTTTCTCAACTTGCCTGCCTCCCACACCTCACTTCCTGACCCTGTTCCACTTCTTGCAAGGGGAGACTAACGTCTGGTAGACTGAACTCCGGTTTGAAAAGATTTGCATGATTTATTTCTTAAGTCCAAATTCAGGAGCACAGACTTTGAGAAATGAAGATTGATTAAGCAAAAATGGTGGTATGGGGCAGGATACCTTCCTCAGCAGAAAGAAGCCTAGAAGACCAGCCTCCAGCTTTGTTTCCTGGGCTGTTACAAACCCCTCTATTCTGTTGTGGGCCACCACTGACTGTAATTTAGGCTCTTCAGTAAGTCCAAAGAGATGATGAAAAATTCGCTGGAGAGGTTAAGACCAAAGCGCCACTTTAGTTGTTTGACTTTTAGCTTTTACTGGTGAGAACTGAGACATTTGCAAAAGACAACAAAGCAGAGAAACACCCACAGCTAATCAAGGGTATACAGACAGGAACAAAGGCAATTATTTACTAAGCCAACTTTTACTTACAGGAGGGAAAGAAAATAAATACAATATTAATAATGAAAATACGTAAAATACAAAAACCTAGGTTAATTTATCTTAATTTTTCAGTATGCCTACCAGACTGCCAGTAAACAAGACAAAGAGAGCACTCTGTGATTTATCTTCTTTTTGCCTACCTTGACTCTTCATGGAGAATTAAAGAAAAGCTAAATTTCCAGAAATCAAACAAAAAGGAAGAAGTAAATGATCTGAATAATCAGTGAATTTATTCTACCAAAAAAAGCTTGAAAGCAATGGTTAAGATAAAAGTAGAAACAAAGCAAGACCACCCCCCAAAAACTGCATAAAAACTTTGATACTAGTTATCTTTAAGAATTATTTCATTGCTTGGAGAAAATGAGCTTCACAAAGAAGGGGAAATACCACACAAAGGCCACATTAAAGAGACAGATTTGGCTGAAATAACTGGACATGTTCTATGAAGAAGTACAGATGTGTTTTGGATCTCAGAATAGTTGGATCACGGTTCTTTTTGTTTAAGTTTATTAAATGTGAATTGTAGAATATTTATATACAGTAGGCCAATCCCCTAAGAAAATACATGTGGGAATCTTAACTAGGAGCTACAACTAGAGGTGACTATGTCTTGCTTCTGATCTGAGTTCTGCTCCTCCTTGGTCTCCTGTCTCTGGATCACTTCCTGATTCTTGTTAAGCCACTCTCCATTATTGCTTATATTGTTCCATGCCATACCCATGATTGTTTTTTATTTGCAATGATGTGCCAATTACACAAAATTCTCCATCTTTGTAATTGTTCCAAGTTCATAGTTTACAGCACAATAACTTCAGTGTTTGCATTTATTTCTGTAGGTTAGTTCTTTCACTTCTAATTTGTTATTACATAACTTCTTGCACATAATAGAACTTCAAGAAGTGTTGAAATCCTCTAATTTCTACAAATACGCCTACACCACTGCCCTTAAATGCTTTCCCCTCTCTCTGTGCTGCTCTAGTGGGAAGGGATTTATATATATTGTTGCCACCTGCACAAAACAGAAACTCTCTAGGAGTTAAAAGCCCTTTACATCGTATTTACCACAAGGTAAGTTTTCTTCTTTCTTCCCTGTGCCATTATTTTGGTTAAAATTCCTTGCCATTTAACTATTTTATGGACTCCTGAACATATCACAGTAATTTAATAAAATTTTTTTGAGAATCAACTACATTAGTGATTAGGGCAAACCATCAACTGAGGTTTCTGACCCGGGAGCCATCCACTAGACCATGATCTTGCTTGCCATGGATTTTACTCTATAGAGTAGAGGATATACACACCATTCGAAATAGAAGAAAATCCCCTATGGAAACAGTTTCCCATATTGTTTTAACATATTCTGGGCATTTTAACTTTATAGCCAAGATTCATCAATTTGCTGGAGCATATGCTCCAAGGAACTCGTTGCTGAGACAGGGAAGTTTGTTTTAAAAGGTGATGTTAGTTTTGAGAATGGGTTGATACTTGTTTTATTGTTTGTTTGTCTTGCCGATCACTTGCATGGCATGTTTTGATTTAACTGTGTTAAGATTTTTTTTTTTTAAATCTGCCTAAGGGTACTAGGGATGAGTTCATTGAGAGATACAAATTGAAAAATAATAAATTCAGAACATATTTGGTTTGTTACTGCCCTTTGGGAAATAGATGAAAGAATGTCTTACTTTTCTAATATCATTTATATACTAGAAATGACATTGATCTGTAGAAACAAATACTCCGTACATTGGAGTTGTAACTGGTGGAAGAGATAACTACCAATAGATGCTAATGTTCTACTATATTGAAAATACTGAATTCCTAAGATCTTGAAGGACTTTGCAAAAGAACTTTTAAGATTCATCACTCAGTTATATATACATAATCCTGAGTTTTGATGCCAACCCAAGGTTACCTCTACCTTATCTAGAATTAGCTTGTATCTTTCTAAATCATTTGCAAATCCTTGCTGTAGTAAATCTGTATTTCTTGAAACTGTGTTTCAAGACCTTCTGTGGCACTGATTCAGAGTTTCACTTCTAACCTGGAAATTTTGGTAAGTTTTGTGTTAGTACTTAGGTTGAAGAAAGACATTCTGGGAAAGGCGAGGTGTATACTTTAATTAGAATTTATCATGTGCCTGCACTGTGCTATGCAGTTTACATTTATTATCCCATGTAGTCTTCATAATAACCTTTCCCTTTTTCAGTGAATTTGCTATTATGTGGAATATTTGTAGATATTTTTGATCTTAAGAAAATATGTCCTTAGACTTAAAAACTTTGGAAGTCATAATCTTTCTCTTGTTCATTTATTGTATGAGCTTACAAAATTGCTAGACAATTAGAGGTATAATATGTTTGTGCAAAAGTACTGCCCCTAAGTGAGATTAATTATGTTTTTAACTTCTAACTTTATTTTTAGTAGTGTCAGGATTTAGTTTGCTGAGCCAATGAATTCAAGCTACTTCACTGTTTAAAATTTATAACCCATAAGCAATGATAAAATAATTTTACCTATAACAGTTTATGTGCAGTGGTTCTCAAAGTGTGGCTCAGGGACCCCTATGGGTCCTTGAGATCCTTTCAGGATGTTTTCAAGGACAAAGCTGTTTTCGTAATAATACTACAATGTTATTTGCCTTTTCACTCTCATTTTCTCATGAGTGTACACTAAAGCTTTCCAGATGCCACATGACTTCTGCTACTGTTATTGATTTGACAACTAATAGATTTTAGGGGGGATCTGGTGAATTCTTGTGTTTAATAGAATTTTCTGAGATAGTGGTTTGAGTGTATAAATATATTTGGGGTTTTAGAAATTAACTCAGTTTGTTCTCAATTATTTCTACCTTGCTTTTGCCAGTTATTTTTGGTTGTGCCTCCTTAATCTCTATAACTCATTATTACTCACTAAATTGTTACTTTTATTTTTTTTAAAGATTTTATTTATTTATTTGACAGAGAGATACACAGCGAGAGAGGGAACACAAGCGGGGGAGTGGGAGAGGGAGAAGCAGGCTTCCTGCTGAGCAGGGAGCCCGATGCGGGGCTCGATCCCAGGACCCTGGGACCATGACCTGAGCCAAAGGCAGACGCTTAACCATCTAAGCCACCCAGGTGCCCCAAATTGTTACTTTTAAATGCTGAAATTTTCTTTGCAACTACACAGTAATACAAGAAGTAAATACAGCTTGTGTCTTGTTTTACAATAATATAAAGAAAAAGACTTTTGAATATGATATAATGGTTAAGGTTTAAACTATTTAATAATAGTTATTCTAAAATTTAAAACTTAATATATTTTTGTATAAAGTTGGATCAATGGCTTTAAAAAAGGACTTTAGAAAACTTGCCTTTTCAACGTAGTTTCATGCTTTGTCTACAGTTGCTAAAAAAAATGAAACCTCATAGAAGGAAGAATTTACCTCAGAGAAATTATGAACAACATAAAAAAGAAATGAAAATATGATGTAAGCTATCTTACCTAAGATGTCAGTTATGTTGGAGCATTATTTTGAAATATTAAATGTAAACACAATGAGCTCTTTATTTTTTTTTTTAGTATATGTGCTGCTGAAGCGAGCACATCTTTATTTATTTTATTTTTTTAAGATTTTATGTATTTACAGGGCACCTGGGTGGTTCACTTGGTTTCTTCTCCCTCTCCCTCTGCCCCTCCTCCTGCTCATGTTCTCTCTCTTGCTTGCTCACTCTATCAAATAAATAAATAAAATCTTAAAAAAAACGATTTTATTTATTTGAGAAAGAGAGAGTGAGCATGAGCAGGGGGAGGAGCAGAGGGAGAGGGAGAAGCAGGCTCCCCCCTAAGCAGGAGCTTGAAGCAGGACCCTGGGATCATGACCTGAGCTGAAGGCAGACACTTAACTGACTGAGCCACCCAAGTGCCCCAACGATGAGCTCTTTAAAAGACACAAATTGTTCTTACATTTTTTTCAAATGAGGAATGGGAAAAGAATCATCTTAAAAGGTAAGTTATTGCACTGCTTCGACCCAATAGCTTGTACAGTTGATATCCCTGAATTTCTGCTGGACAAAAAAATCAGTATAAAAGAAAAATCATAGCAGTGCCAACTGACTCATTTAGTGAAAGCTGTAGCTGTAAACCTGGGTTACAGGCTGGGTTAACATCTTGTGGGCAAAACTGGGCTTTTGCCTTACAAAAGAGTCAATCTATAGCTGTGGCTGGACTTGCCGTTTCACTTATGTTTTCCTGGTCTCAGCACCAACAAATAAGCAAAGATCTTTTTTGGTGACTACTTGGCAGACAAATACTGCTGTGAAATAGTCAAAAAGTACTTTGAAGTATTGACTAACTATTCTGCAGCTCAGAGTTTGTACCAGACTTTTTTTTGTTTTTTGGTTTTTTGGTTTTTTGGTCATTTACATTGATGGTCCAAAAACATTGCTGAGTAAAACTGCTGGTGCCTTAGCAGGAATCAAGGCAGTGCCACCCAACAGTACTAGCAGTCACTGTGTTCATCACCAGCATGCACTCATAGTAAAATAAATACCAGTCTCATTCAGAATGTCCTTTGTGAAGCAATAACAATCACTAATTTTATGAAATCTCATTTCTTGAGTATTATTTTCTTAGTAATCTGCGGGACATATGCAGCAAGCACTTCTGCTGCATGCTGAAGTAGAATGGCTATCTGGAGGAGAAGAACTTGTATCATTGTTGTATGATTTTGGGAAACTTGTATCTTCTACAGTGAGCTTAGTAGTTTTCCAATACTTCATAAAACTTTTTCATAAGATTGGTGGTGATAAAATTAAAAGTGATTTTTTGATACTGTACAGTCAAATGTGTCAACATTGGGAAGATCTATCTGATTTGATGAAACAATATTTTTCTAAATGACCAGTTTATGATGTTAGACAATTATATATGTGCATGGAAATGCAAGGTAGACCAGTGAATTTTAATGTAAGAGAATATGAAAAACTTATTCATAAGTTTCAGATTCCGTATTGCCACTAACCTTTAAGTAATTACCAATTGTCAGGTTTTGATGTAGTATCAAATAAAAATAACCATAATTATTTGAAAAGACTGTTAATTACTCCTTCATTTTCCATCTACTTGTCTGTGTAAGGTTTTCTTTATGTACTATAGCAAAATGAACATATTAAAACAGAGTGCTGAGCAAATGCAGAAGCAAATATGAGAATCTAGTCATCTTTTATTAAGCCAGATATCAAAAAATAAGCAAAAATGCCCCTTTTCTCACTAAAGTACTTGAGAATTGGTGCCATGATAGAAGCAAATTGATACCTTTTTTTTGCTAGAGATATGGAACATATTCTCCTTGTCGTCATATGACTCAGGGACTCTTGAGGACATAGACGACACTGAAATGGAATGACAGAAGAACATTTAACAAAAGGACCATTTCAATATGGTCAGAATTAACAGAATATGGACAAATATGGACAGAATTAACAGAAGCCAACAAGAGATAGTGAAGCGTATTGGGTCTAGCAGAGGCAAAGGTGCCATTATTATTAAGCTTGAAGGAGCAAGAAGATGGGGTATTTACCAGAATATGGAGGGAGAATGGTAGCTGCAGCTGTAGACCAATCAACAGGAACTATGAACTTTGTTGGAGAAATGTAGTCTCTGCCAATCTGCAGTCTATCAGGAAGAGAGCCTGAGCAATAAATGATCTCTCTCTTTCCACCTCTGATCAACTGCTTATGCCTCCCAGTGCCAAACTGGTGCAGTCCATAGAGGTTAGGATGTAGAGAAGGTAGAGAAGGAGGGAGGCTGGATCTGGAGGGAGGACAAAGAATATCCAAAATGACTGCTGTTGGCAGAAATAGCAGCAGGCAAGATTGAATATCTATTATGGAATTATGAGATATAAAACACATTCTTTGCCTTCAAGGAGCTTGCATACTTTTTATATTTTGCTTGTACTAGTTTCTTTTTTTATTAAACTATAGTCTACCCTTTATTCAGATTTCACTAGTATTTCCACTGATGTTCAGGTATTACTCTTCATGAGCCTATGGATGCATAAATGAATGGGGGATGAGAGAGTATATGAAAACAACACTGAGCAGTGAGCGTGAAATGTGTGAATGAGTATGGAAAGTGATAATTAAGAAGACTCTTAATATTTTTATCTTATACTTTTATTTTGTACTTGTATGTCTTTAGTCTTTAAAACAATTTTTTTCATACACCAAAGCTGTAGATAATTTATTTTATTTTTTTAAAAGATTTTATTTATTCATTTGAGAGAGAGAGACAGAGAGAACATGAGCAGGGGGAGAGGCAGAGGGAGAGGGAGAAGCAGACTCCCCACTGAGCTGGGAGCCCAACATCAGGACCTGGAGATCATGACCTGAGCTGAAGGCAGATGCTTAACCATCTGAGCCACCTAGGAGCCCCAAGCTGTAGATAATTTATATATACAACTTAATAAGTTTAGAGGTAAGGTGTATTAGTTTCTAATTTGGGTAAATTTGCTAAGAACAATAAATGCTGAAAAGTCAATTAAGGATGAGGACAGAGGGGAAATTGGGGTGAATTTGTGTTGTTAGGAACTATTTCATGGTAAGTATAGACACAAGTAGGATTGGAACCCAAAGAGAAGAGATATCTTTCCAGGTGGCAGGGGCTAACCTATGAGGTAGGAATCCTGTGAATAATAAATAGACACAGGGCTAACTGTACTTAGGGTTGAGAGGAATAGAGAGACAAGAAATAGATGTTTGTACATTAAGGACTGCCCAAATGCTTTGAATGACAGAAGATTGTGCATGACTTATCAGGCAAGAAACAGAGCCATTGGCCGTGGCTAACCTGCCAGGGGCCTGCCAACACAGTGTGTAATAGAATCAGATAGATGTACACAGTATCTCCCCTTATCCATGTGGGATATGTTTCAAGACCCCCGGTGGATGCCTGAAACCATGGATAGTGCCAAACCCTATACATGTTTTTTCCTCTATATACATACCAATAATAAAGTTAAATTTATAAATTAGGCACAGTAAGAGATTAGCAGCAATAGCTAAGAAAAAAATAAAAGAAATACAGCAATATACTGTCATAAAAGTCATATGAATGTGGTTTCTATCTCTCTCAAAACATCTTACTGTACTGTACTCACCCTTCTTATGATGATCTGAGATGATAAAATTCCTGTGTGAGAGATGAAATGAGATGAATGATGTAGGCATCGTGATATAGTGTTGGGCTACTCTTGATCTTCTGAGACGCATCAGAAGGAGGATCATCTGCCTTCAGACCACTGTTAACTGCAAATAAGTGAAACTGTGGAAAGAGAAACCACAGATAAGGGGACAACTACCGTAATTACAGCCAGACATCCTTATGTGGCAATAGTGTGGACTGTGACCACTTTTTGTGTGAGGACATGGCCACTCATAGAAAGGGCAGTGAGTTCCTGGTCCTGGGTTCCTTTCTCCTGGAAAATTTTTTACTGTGTGTTGTCTGTGTTGATGACTGAACTTTAGGGGTCTCTGTGAGGAGCCTGAAAGGCATTTGTGTGCATTCATGCATCTCCTTTTATTTACCTGCCACAGTATTTACTGGCTGGCTCAGTGGCAAATCAGAGTAAAAGCAAAGTTCATCTTAGTCTGCATTGTCCTTCCCATTGGTCTTCAAGCTCAGAACTGACTTTGGGTCTGCCCTAGGTCTCTGCCCCAGGCAGAGACAGCTTAGAAGTGTTTTCAATCCTGGTCTCTGGGAAAGGGAATTCTTGAAAGTGAAAGGCGTTGACAATGGCTTATAAATTAGAAACATAAAATCCTTTAATAGATTTGGCAAAACTAATCTTGTGATGCAGGAGCAGTTTGCTTATTCATCGTTGACAAACAATGGGAACATGGCATTATTTACATGAGTTGCTAATAAAAACCCATTGTAAGTGACGTTGGATTTTACATGAGGAAAGAAGTGAAAAGCATGTGAGAATAGAAGGAATACAGGCTATGACCTCATTCTCAGTACTGAAAACTTCTTTTTGTTTTTGTTTTTTTTAACATAATATCCCTGCGACAAAGCATGGTCCTTTGTAGACTTTAAAAGAAATTGATAGCTCATTGTAAAGAGTTAATGATACTATAATTTCATGGAAGTCACACTTTTAACCTGATAACAAAAAAAAATGTTTATTGGTGAAGTATCTGCCTCCCCTTGGCCCATGAAAATAAAGAAAATGACCAGTATTTGGCAAATACTTTTATTACTTAATGCATTGTAAATAAACATAAATTCCATTTTCAATCACTTCTTTTTTTCACCTTAGAGAAGAAGACATTAAAATGAAAACACTGCCGTCATTTTTGTGTTTGTAACATTGTGGATTTTAATGTGAGGAGTTAATGATCTTCTAAAATCTCTGCCCTTCTTTTCCACTGAGATAAAATATTCTTTATTAAAGAGATTTTTTTCTTTTGTTTTGGAGACCATGTGGTCTGTGTTCTCAGAATGTGCACTTAAAAAGCTGGCATTGATCAGGAGAGGTATATCTCCTCTGTAGGGTTCTCTTCTATTTTGGGCAATACAGCAGGCCTGTAGGGAGAAGCTTGGGAATGTCATTTTATGGTGATGAATAAAACTAATGGAAATTAATTACACAACCCAAAAAAGGAAATGTAAGAGGAATGAACAGAAGTTTATTAGTAGACTATGAGAATTAATGTAATGTAGATGTCTTCCTATGTATGAAAGTAGGCAGTTGAAGTAGCAATACCAATGAAAAGCACAGACCCTAACTAGAGTGGTTGCCCAGGCTGTAAGGAAAAATTTGAGGCTGATAAATAACTGTATCATACAAAAATTTGTAAGAGACCTGATCTGTGCTAGAATGAAAGCTAAGACAGGTAAAATTTGTCTCTTGTTACCAAAGAAACTGCATTTGATGATACTTTACAAACCATTTGAGGATCGTAAGAAATTCTTACTGGTTTTTGAATGACACTCAGTGGGAGCTTTCTCGACCGCAATGCAGATGGTATTACTGTGTTATGCAGATTTCATAAGTCTCACGGAAGTTAGACTTTACCCAAGTGTCTAGTTTGTTAGCTCCAAACATTGCGCCTCAGACCTCGTAAAGATGCTTCAAATCTTTTTTTATGGTTACAAAGACTTTTTAAAACTCGATAAACTAACAGAACTTGTTTTGAGAGCCCTCATAGGTAATTTAAAATTTCTATTTCCATGATGCATTTCTAAAGGTGGAAGCAATTGAAGAAATGACTAGGGCAACATTCTAGATTGTAAATATTTCTCTTTCATTTGTGGCTTACTTTTCCCCAATTAAGAGAGCTAAAGGTGCTTCTGCTGCTAATTGTTAATTATGTAAGACAAAGAGTAACTTATAAGCATATAATTTTCTCCTTCCCAAACTTAAGAATCATGCATTTGATGTGCTAATAAACCATAAGAAACAGTATAAATTAGTTAAGTAAAACACGGTGAAAAAAGTGTCAATGTGGAATTATTAGTCTGCTGATAAGTTGATGCTGTTGGATATTCACTAGTTGAAAAACTGGTCATAGCAAATATTGTACACTTTTAAGACTATTTTAAGTAGACATATTTTACAGAAGTTTAGATCCATTAAATTGGGGAAAAGGAGGGGGACTAATTAAAGTCATAAAACCATTTTGTTGTGTCTGAAAAATATCTTAAACTAAAAAATGTAGGAGCTGTTATAATAGCAGCAAATATTCACTGAGTGATTCTTATGTGGCAGGCACTAAGCAGACAGATTAACTCCTTTAATCCTCAGAACAACCTTTTGGGATAGGGATTATTATTATAATTCTCACTTACAGAAGAGAAATCCTCAACATAGAGTGTGAAGTCTCTTGTCCAAAGGTAAACAGATAGTAAGTGGCAGAGCACAGATTTGAACTCAGGCAGGATGGCCTTGAAGCCCACTCTCTTAGCCATTACGCTGAGATTATTAGAAGACCAGGTGTAACTGAGAAAAAGATATTAACATATCCCAATGGTGCTGATTTGTAGAAACCCAAACCAAAAGAGGACTAGAAGAGATAAATTGTAGACATTTTAGATGTGTGTTTGAGTGTCATTATTAGTTGTAGACATTCTTACGGCCTGGAAAGGATCAAGATGAAAAGAAAAGCAAGTAAATGATGAAGGAGAGATGCCATAGCTAAGAAGATACTGCTATGTATGGAAACACTGCTCTTAAACTCAGTTTTCCAATTTAATTACTTGTGAGACTTTTTTCTTTTCTTTTCTCTTCTTTTCTTTTTTTTTTTGTTTTCCTTGGAAAACAATGGAAAAATGAAAGTTATATAAGTTTGCTTAAGTGATATTTACTCAGTAGCCCTCTTCTCTTCTGTAAGATATAAACTAAGGGTTAATTCTACATACATTAATGCACTTATTTGAATAATATGAATATATTATAACTGGAAAGAGCAATTTGAATATCTAATGTTTAAGAATAAAAGTAGACAAGATTGCTGCTGAAAAAAATGCCTTATTATCAAAGGTAACTCTGAAGTTTAACTTCAAATATTCTTTATTGCCAGTGATAAAATCTTTTAGTTTCTCACAAGGGCTATAAATAATAATTTATGCAACTATTATATATATAATATATATGATAATAATAAAATATTATTAATTATAACAATAGTGGCTACTACTTACAGAGTGTTTGCCAGTCTTAGGCACTATGCATAAATGACATAAATGTTCATATGCAACTTACAATAACCCCATGTGTTAGGCGAGTTCAAATCATTTTACAGATGAGGAAACTAAGACTTAATGAAAGAAACGAACTTGTCCATAGCTGCATGCATCAATCATGTATCATTTGCTTTCCATCTATTCTACTTGGGCAACACTGTTGAATTTATTGTGCTTAGATATTTCACAGGCCTATAATGAAGTCATTATAGTGATATATAGTTTTTAAATTTCAAAGCAGGATTTGCTGAGATAAATTGAGTAAAATGAATTGTAATTATTCTAAAAGAATTACTTAGGATAAGCAGTGATGATCTGGTAAAATTACATTCTCCACCAAAGAGCTATATTACATTAACTTTACCTTCATAATGGTATAATTACTGGTGCATATATATTATGCTCTGTTTTTCTTTTTTTCTCTAGATTCTAGCTATATGTGGGAAAAGAGGGATTCCATCTACTGTTTTAGCTACTTGAGCTCAAAAATCAACTCCTGGACAAAAATAGCAGTCCCTTAGAGGAGAAATGGGTAGTGATAGGATTTAAAAAAAAATAATTCTCCTTTATTAATAAAAACTGTTCCATAAGTGCATGTTCTCTTCAATACCTAGACACAAAGAAAACTGCCATCAATAAGGCAGCACTGAAGCACAAACACACATACTATTTTTCTTACTTTTTTGACTCTGTCAGCAGGTGATGTGACATGCTGTGGTAAAGGGCTGATGTTTTTCTTGTGGGTGGAGACCCAGCCAGCTGTGATTGGAGTGGTGGGTGGGGAGCATCATGCTTGGCCTTCTGTGAATGTTGATAACTTAACACTGACAGATGATCACATTATCATTAATTGGGGTGTTTGATATGAGGACCTGCATATTCATCATGTAGACACTAGCTTTAAACTCAAAACGTTCCTAAATAATCATATATATCAGATTTAGAGGAGGGGTAGAAATGACATGGATATATGGACAGTAAATATAAATTACCCCTCTAACTTGAAAATCATTTCATTGATTTGGAAAGAAGACCACAAAGTCCATCCAGTTATTCATGAGCTGAAGTAAAATAATGAGAATGAGAATGTAGACGTACCTCTGCCCCCTAGTGCCCCATGCCTGGCTCTGTGGTATCCACAATTAATAGTCATACTTTTTTAAAAAGAAAATTATCCTTATTCCAGTGCCCTTTACTACTTATTGGACATATAAGAGATACCAGCTTGTGTTACATAGGTGGTGATGGGCTCTATAGAAGCACTAAATCAAATAATTAAATGTAGCTCTTTTACTGTTGCCCAAATATAGTTGATGGCTTCAGTGTATTCTTATAGCATAAATAAATAGTCCAGGGTGATGTTAGAAGCATGAAATAGACTGCCTGTATTTGTGTCCTGGAACTACAGTTTGCTGAGCCTGACACCTTGGGCAGGTTTCCTCATCTTTAAATAATAGTAGCTACCTCATAGAGATTCATGAGGTTTAAGCAAGTCAATACATACAGACACCCCTGTCTGACACATTATAAGGGCTTAGTAAAGATAGCCTGTTTTGTTTTACATACATCTTTCATAATGGCAATTATTCTTTAAGACTTCCTTTGGAGTAAGTCTTATGTTTGCATCCCTAATATTTAATGCCCAACCAAGTAAGGTCTGCAATTATCTATATATCCGTATCTACTTCTGTATCTCTCTCTCATCATCATCATCATCACCATCCTGAGTTCTCGATTTGATGAAATGCCAAATAGAGTCCTGTATACTATGTTTTTATTATTATTATTTTATTTTTTATTTTATTTTTTAGAGAGAGAGAGAGAACACAAGCGGGGTGGGGAGGGGTAGAGGGAGAGGGAGAGAAAGAATCTTAAGCAGGCTCCACACCCAGCATGGAGCCCATAAAGCTCAGTCTCACAACCCTGAGATCATGACCTGAACCGAAATCAAGAGTCAGAGCTTAACTGACTGAGTCACCCACGTGCCCTCTGTGTACTGTTTATTTAAGGGTTTTACCAAAGGTATTTTAATAGGATGAAAAGTCCTGAAACTTTTTGTTAGTTATAAGGAGCTATTCTGCTTCTCATTTGAAGCCTGGTAGGTGGCTGGTATTTGGGGTGACAAGGTGTGTTATGAATTTATCCAGTCAGGACATATTTATTGAGCACTGACTATATGCTAGGCACAGTTCTAGGCCTTTAGGGATATGCAGGTGAACAAGATGCATGAAATCTCTCTTCTTGTAGAGACTGAGGGTGGGAAAGGGCAGACAATAACTTTCAAAAATGAATAAATAAGGAAATGTCCCCTAGTGATAATTCTCTGCTATTGAGAATGAAAGAATGTCCTAAGATACAAGGTGATTGAGTGGCCATTCATATCATGTAGTTGGGGAGAGCCTTTCTGAGAGAGTGACACTTGAGTTGAGCTTTGAATTAAAGGAAAGACCCAGGCAAGTGAAGGCGGAGGGCAAGGCATTTCCAGAAAAGGAAATGGCTTGTGCAAAGATTGTGAACGGTGGGGATTTAGACTGCTTGACCAGTTAGAAAGGGCTGGGAGCAAAGGGGGAGAGTGGATCAGGGTGGAGTTAAAGATGAATGCAAGGCTTTGTAAACCATCTTAAGGAGTTTGAATTTTATTTTAAATGCAGTGGAAATCATTGGGGAATTCTAATAAAGCTAAGATGTTTTAAGCATGTCACCGTGGCTGGTATGTGGAAAGTAGACCAAGGAGGTCAAGAGTGTTAGGCTCCTTTGGTTAGATAGTAAGCTGTCTTGAGCAAAAGGGGATCTGCTGATTAATGGAATCCCAGGAAGGGTTGAAGAACCAACCCATAGGAAGGCCAGAGATGCCACTGGGTCTAGCCAGCACAACTGAAAATTGCATGCTATCGGGAACTCGCTTCCTCTATCTTTTTATCTTACATCTCTTGTATAAAAATGTTATTTTCTCTTAATCCGGATGGAACAATTTTTTTTTTTTTCCCTTGTGAGGCCACATGGCTATAGACCACTCCTAAGTCTTATACCTTCATGGCTTCTACTACCAAAATGAATTAAATCTGTCTTCCAGTAATAGGTTAAAATATATTAGGGGGAGACTCAAATTGGCTACTCTTGAGTTAAATTATGGTCAGGGAATGAGCTCATGAGTCTCACCATGTAGGTACTATAGGTAGGATGAAGGGTGGGAGGGGGGAGGCACCAATGCAGATCCAAGGGGAAGTAAAAGGGAGGGGACTGGGCAGGCAGTCCCATATTGTCACTACCAAAAGAAAGAGTATCCTGAAGAGGAGAGGGGGAGAGGAAAAGGTAGGTACTAAAGTTTATTGGAGTATTGACTTCTAGGTGTTGGGGATGCAGCAGCAAACAAAACATTAAAATCCCTGTGCTCATGGAGATTCCATTCTAGATCCAATGTTTAATGAATGCTATTTATGGTGCTACTAAACAGTGCTCAGTGCTGTTCTAGCAGCTGGGACCACACCAAGGAAGCAAAAGAGAAAACCTTTCTGCCCTGATGGAGCTTAGAGTCCACTGTGAAATATAAAAGGAGAGAGGACAAGTCCAGGGTGCTCCTGCTCTGCAGTTTTCAAGGATGAAAATGAAGAGGAAGGAGATTGTAGAAGTTGGTTTACCAGGGCCTCATCACCATTGCAGATAATGAGGAGGAAGACGGTTCCCTGGGCAGAAGCTGCCAGGGTTATGGCACCTTCCCTGTTCCTTGCTGCTATCCTCTCTTCTGTAGGCTTTATAGGAATTCCAGATGCTCTGATGGAGGAAGCCCCTGTGCCACAGTCAGCCTGTTGTGAATCTCCTCTTTTAGTCTAAGCATTCATTGCACTTGTAAAACCACACATTCTGAGTTTAATGCACTGGGATGTTCACTGCCACATCTGTCAATCAGTTTCAGTCACTTGCCAACCAGGTAACAGAGCCAGAAGCCAAGAATCTGCTCAGGGCCGAAAAAGACCTAATGGGTTTGTCTGTCAAATGCCTCTTAATCCTCTGTTTTAGTGGAATGTTTTGAGTTGACTAATAACCACAGAATGAATGACTCAACTTTTTTTTTTTTCTTTTGGAAAAGAAGAAAAGAAACTGTTAGGGATAGAAATACACTCTGATAGAATAAATGGCAGGGTATTAGATTGACAGAGCTTCATATTTTAGGTATATTTCTTAGACAATTGAAGGATTAGACAACTGGGCCTAAGGCTGTATTTGTTGTGGTCAAGAAAACTGTATGTTAGAACTCTAGCCTTATGCTGATTATACTTGGATGGAAACCAGAATGACCAACTAATGTTTTTATTTATTTTTTTATTGTGTTAAAGATTTTATTTTTAAGTAATCTCTACATCCAACGTAAGGTTTGAACTCATCACCCCGAGATCAAGAGCTGCATGCTCTACCAACTGAGCCCCCCAACTAACATTTTTAAATGTCACTTTTTTCTTGGCAAAAAGTAAATAAAGAAATAAATGTTAATGAGGTCAGATTTGGATTTGAGTTCTGTACAGGCCAATGATTTCACCCCATTCCAATGCTATTGATCTTGGTGGCAGTTATCAATTTATTGCCGCCAGCTCCAAATCTACCTAGATCTGAAGAATTTTCTGGTCCCCTTCTTTCATGACCTTAGTTTTGTCTGAGCATATTGAGTCCTTTCTCAGCCTCGGGCTTGACAAACCAGGAGGCAGCTCTCTTTCTGGGCAGCATTCCTCCTACTTTGAGGCAAGGGGCCCCAAGGGCTGCAGTGGACATCAAGCAGTCATGGAAAAGAGGGTAACACAGTAAATAGGAGAGCAAGGGAAGGAAGCGAGAGAATGCTCTAGGTATCAGGAGTGGTCAGGAGCTGATAGTAGGAAAGGCTGGGGCAGCCATCCAGGTCGCATGAGAGCATGTTGGACACCACTTCTGATGATGTCAGCTGCTGCCGGGGCTTTGATATCCTAACTTTAAAGGACAGAACATTTGCAAATATGTTCTCCCATTCTGTCTGTTGTCTTTTGGTTTTGTTGACTGTTTCTTTTGCTATGCAAAAGCTTCTTATCTTGATGAAGTCCCAATAGTTCATTTTTGCCCTTGCTTCCCTTGCCTTTGGTGATGTTTCTAGGAAGAAGTTGCTGCAGCTGAGGTCGAAGAGGTGGCTGCCTGTCTTCTCCTTTAGGATTTTGATGGATTCCTGTCTCACATTTAGGTCTTTCAACCATTTTGAGTCTATTTTTGTGTGTGGTGTAAGGAAATGGTTCAGTTTCATTCTTCTGCATGTGGCTGTCCAATTTTCCCAACACCATTTGTTGAAGAGACTGTCTTTTTTCCATTGGACATTCTTCCCTGCTGAAGATTAGTTGACCATAGAGTTGAGGGTCCATTTCTGGGCTCTCTATTCTGTTCCATTGATCTATGTGTCTGTTTTTGTGCCAACACCATACTGTCTTGATGATTACAGCTTTGTAATAGAGCTTGAAGTCCGGAATTGTGATGCCACCAGCTTTGCTTTTCTTTTTCAACATCCCTCTGGCTATTCAGGATCTTTTCTGGTTCCATACAAAATTTAGGATTATTTGTTCCATTTCTTTGGAAAAAGTTGATGGTATTTTGATAGGGATTGCATTGAATGTGTAGATTGCTCTAGGTAGCATTGACATCTTCACAATATTTGTTCTTCCAATCCATGAGCATGGAACGTAAAGAACTTATTAAACTCAACACCCAAAGAACAAATGATTCAGTCAAGAAATGGGCAGAAGACATGAACAGACATCTTTCCAAAGAAGACATCCAAATGGCCAACAGACATATGAAAAGTTGCTCAACACCGCTCGGCATCAGGGAAATCCATATCAAAACCTCAATGAGATACCACCTCACACCAGTCAGAATGGATAAAATTAACAAGTCAGGAAATGACAGATGTTGGTGGGGTTGCGGAGAAAGGGGAACCCTCCTACACTGTTGGTGGGAATGCAAGCTGGTGCAGCTACTCTGGAAAACGGTATGGAGGGTCCTCAAAAAGTTGAAAATAGAGCTACTATACGATCCAGCAATTGCACTACTGGGTATTTACCCCAAAGATACAAATGTAGGGACCCGAAGGGGTACGTGCACCCTGATGTTTATAGCAGCAATGTCCATAATAGCCAAACTATGGAAAGAGCCAAGATGTCCATCAACAGATGAATGGTTAAAGAAGATGTGGTGTATATATATACAATGGAATATTATGCAGCTATCAAAAGGAATGAAATCTTGCCATTTGCAATGACGTGGATAGAACTGGAGGGTATTATGCTGAGTGAAATAAGTCAAACAGAGAAAGACATGTATCATATGACCTCACTGATATGAGGAATTCTTAATCTCAGGAAACAAACTGACGGTTGCTCAGGGGGGTGGGAGGGATGGGGTGGCTGGGTGATAGTCATTGGGTTCGATATGTGCTATGGTGAGTGCTGTGAATTGTGTGAGACTGTTGAATCACAGACCTGTACCTCTGAAACAAATAATACATTATATGTTACAAAAAAAGAAGATAGTAGGAAGGGCAAAATGAAGGGGGGGAAATCGGAGGGGGAGACGAACCATGAGAGACTATAGACTCTGAGAAACAAACTAAGAGTTCTAGAGGGGAGGGGGGTGGGAGGATGGGTTAGCCCGGTGATGGGTATTAAAGAGGGCACATACTGAATGGAGCACTGGGTGTTATACGCAAACAATGAATCATGGAACACTACATCAAAAACTAATAATGTAATGTATGGTGATTAACATAACATAATAAATATTTTTTTAATTAAAAAAATAAATAAAAAATAAAGGACAGAACAGACTCATGTGTCTCTGTCCTAGTAACACGTTCACACGTAGACACCAGAATAGACTCTTCTTGCTTGTTCTGTCCTTCTCTCTGTCCTTTTCTTCCTTCATGCTGGGGGCAACCCATGTTGCTTTGTTCCCCCTTCAGGGATAAATAACAGCATGAGATAAAACCTCCAGACCCTCAAGTTAACTGAATAAAATGCTGATTACTGGAGAACTAATCACTTCCTATGATTTTTGTATTAGCTGAGTTTGATGGCCCTCAGTTTTCAAAACATATACGAATCTCAATCCGTTTTGGCTAGTTCTCTCTATAAGAATGTGGTGAGAGATGGTTTCACATGCACTGGAAACTTTGTAGGAGCTTTAGCGGATAAGGCACACTTATTATGCAGCAGACCAGATGACCAGTTTCCTATCCTATCATTATCTGTGAATATTTGCTTTTCCTTGTATTTTGTTGTCTTAAATGACAGTGTGTATTACAGAATTTCTGGAATTTAGTGTTTGCAACATGAACAAAGCTTATGCTAAATACATTTAAAATTGCATTAATTTTGGAAGTGGGTTTCTACATTTAAATTGATTTTTATGTTCTCTTCCAAATGGCAGAAGTAAAGACCATTTAACAAACAAATTAAATGGTGAGAAAAAAATTTAAAAATAAGAACAAATAAAACTGAGCACATAAAATATATTAAATTATGGGCTAGAAGTATTATGTAGACTATTTCATGTTTATTGTTTGTGATTCTAATTTTGGAACACTTTGAAACTCTTCAAAGATAATATTAAATTTGATAAATTCTGTATGTTAGGCCATTTTTCCAACTCTGTGCTTGATATTTTTAATTGTTCTATACCTGTCTGTCTTTAATCCTGGAATATTCCCAAGCACCATCTTTTTAAATTTTGCTTTTCTGCCATTCCACCAATGTCTTCTGCTGGGATTTGTATTAAATGTACGTAGAAGCCTCAGATATTAATTTCCTTGTCCCTTAAGTACTATTTCATATTGCTTAGAGATGCATTCTGGGGCAATTTCTCTGTACTTTCTCCCCATTTACCCATTTTCCCTTCAACTATGTTCAGTTTATAGTTTAATTTGTGAGATTTTAAATTTCAATTATTTTGTATAGTTTTTCACTTTCTGGATTTTTAACTGGTTCTTTGTCCCACCTAACTTACTCTGTTTAATTTTGTTTTCTTTTAGGAGCTCTTTTCTTTTTAAAAAAGTGGTAGTTGGGTTTTTTTTTTTTTTTATTCTTCTTTGAAGGCTAACCACATTTTTTAAAAGTAATTTCCAGATTGTAGTATTATTTTCATTTTATCTATAATGAATTAATCTCCCAACTGTAGATTTTGTTTGCTATAGACTTCTTCCCTCCCCTCTTCCTACTTTCCTCCCCCCTCCCTTTTTCACTCATTTCCTCTGTTTGCCCCCCGCTCTTTCCTTTCTTCTTCCCCTACAGCATTTCTGATATATTTGTCTTATGCTTGTCTCCACCTTGTCTCCTAAGTCCTCCAGTTCATATCCAGGTCTTAAACTGGCAACTCAGGGCTGATAGTCCACAGTGCCATTGGACACTTCTCAAATTTGGTCACCAAGCGACTTGGTGAGATGGACTAGATCAAGGCTGCCAGACGGTTTTCTCCTACTCCCTGTAAGATGTAACCCATGGCTGCAGCCAATAGCAGTATTATTCAAATTTTTATCTTGAATGGGGGTTTGGTAATATGGGAAGGTAAGGGAAGGAGAGAGTCCTACAATATACTTGTTCTTAAGTACTTATTTTAAGTACTTGTTCTTAATTTTAGGTCCTGTTTCTCTGTAGAAGTTCAAGTAAATTCTGTGTTTGGAGGGTGCCTTAAAGCATGGATTTGAATGCTAGTCTTGACCAGTAATCTCAAGGTCTTATATTCTTCTAGCATGTGTGTGTATGTGTCTGTGTGAATGTGTGTAGATTTTTCATCCAAGGTTGGGGGTAATGGTATATTATGTTAATGGGTCTGAAATAGAATTTCGTCCACAAGAGGTATAATCCAATGTTGGAGGGGGTCATTGAGAGGATGTGAACACTGGTTGACTTGCAGGATAGACCCGGGCAATTAGAGGCTCCTCAACCCCCTCCCCTATCCTTGGAATGCACACTGCCTACTGTTTCCACAGTGGGACCTGTTCCACTGCCATAGCCTTGAGAGAGTTGTTGAGACCATCTGGACTGTGAATGTGATTGAACCCAGTTAGGGCCTCTATATAAACTTTTAAGATTCTGGCAGGCAGGTTCAGATGTTACTTATCTTGTGGTCTCTCAAGACAAACCTCATAAATAAGTTCCCTTGCTTATACTTGCTGCCTACCATTGTGGAGTAGTGGGTCTGCCTCCTTCTTTGATCTCTCCTTGCCCTCTGTGAGTATGGGGGCCCGTTTCAGAAGCTCCCAAGGTTGCAAGCTAACATCCAATCACCCAAGGACCATTTTAGTCAACACATACTAATACTAGCTATTACTGTGCTAAGTAGAACACTACTTCTTATGGGAATAGAGAATAATAAAGTAGAGGTTTCCCCTCAATGCTCTCTTAGGCCAGTGGAAGTGTCAGAATAGATAAACTCCCTCGTCCCTGACTTTGCTGCAAGATTGACCTATGCCATTTCTACTTGATTTTGAAATTTTGGAAATTATGGTGGACAAGGTGGTTCAATAAATAAGCCCATTGCATTGGAAATTTCAGAAAAGTTCTTACCAGGTCTGTGATGTCAGTTACTTAAGAACATGAAGGGGTAAAGCCACATGTGTATGTCAGAAGATTGCATAGATTTGGTTAGCACAACTGAAAGAGTTCAGTGTTTTCTCATCTGCTCCTCAGCATAGCTTTTGATATACTTACGAAAATAACTGAAACTTTGAAACTCTAGTTTTTATTTAAAGAAATCAGACCTAACCAGGATTAGTAAGCAGTGCCCAGATTAGCTTTATTAGTAATAAACAGTGAGTCAGAAGGGAGAAGCACCATCAGGAGAACCAGCAGCTGTGCCCAACATGTGCTGTTTTTACCCATTTTTATTTTTCACTTACATAGTTTTTGTGAAGAGGCAAGCAAGAAGGAAAAGACAGATGAAGTAGAGCAAAAGAATTGAAGAAGGAGAATGGTTTAAGAGGGAGGAAATATTCCATAAAACAAAGAGCAGAGAGGTTTATTTAGGATAGGAAAGAAAATGAGACAGGAGGTCAGGAAGAAAATAAAGTCAGAACAGGGACAAATAAACAGTCCTTCCCTTCACATGCACGGAATATTCTATATACAACATCCTTCTTTAACTTGCTAGTCACCATCATATATATTCAAGAGAAAGCACACCACAAAGACATCCTACTTTTCAATACAAGCAGGAGGATACCTCCTAAATAAACTCATCTCTTATTCTCCCTGTTTCCGCAAGTCTGAAAAGGATTCATTCTCCTAGGAATAGAAATTATGGAATCTAAGTGTAAGACAATAATCTGGAAAAAGAGAAAGGAGAGAAAGGGCAAAATTTTCTTTTGTTTGCAAATCTAGTGTATTAATTGCATTCCTGGGAGACTTTCTGGACAGAGCCTCTGGTAAACAAATTAGATATAAACCGAAGGCGAGGGCACCAAGGTCACTGTGGTGAGGGAACATCAAGTGACAGGCGCTGGGACCCCCGATGCATGGCTTGCAGAGCAGATGTTCACAAGGATGCAGTGATTATTGAACTGGTAATAAAAAAGCATCAGCTTACAGGCAGCCACGATGGATGCTGGTAATTATAAAGCATCCCCTGGGAGGAAAATGACACAAGTCAGCCACAACTCCACAATCACCGGGGCATAATTAAAGCTCCAGTAACAGTTGTTAATAGGGTGCAAATAAAACAGGGGGAAAATTTGAACACAACCTTTTTTTCCCTTTCTTTCTTTCTTTCTTTCTTTCTTTCTTTTTTTTTTTAAGAGACGGCAAAGGACAATGTAATTACAGGGATAGCAGATTTTATAATTTTGCTGCACATCATAAAACAAAGGGTTGGGGCTATTAGGTGGTCAAAGATATTTAAAGTATGGAAACCCAGATATACCTACATATATAGAGACACATACATATATATATTATATATATATTTACACACACCAAAGGGAAAAATTGTGTTTGCTCTTTGAATATGTAGTATGTGGGGGAGAACAGATTTTTAAACAGAATGTTTATATTCTAATTTTCAAAATGGTAGAAATACAAATATGTAAAGAAAACGGAATACATGTAAATATTTGGCCATTTCATCCTTTCCGGAAGATCTGTAGTGGTAGAATGTGCCAAGCTATATGATACTGTTGGTTAAAATGGTTTAGATATTGTTAAATAAAGTCAGCAAATCACTTATAGTGTTGAAAGTGTCACTTTTTCACAGAATGCTGCCAGCCACTCCCTAACCTAAAACATTAAGCAAAACAGGGCTCATTTTCCATGGGCTAAATCACGGAATCTATTTGCCAATACAGCTCCTAAGAAAAATCATCTACACCATTGCAACCCAGTTGCTTGGGCGATTGGGCAACTAACTATGCATCAGGGTATGCATTATCAATTAGGCCTATGTATAGATCTATTTTAAGAGGCACATGGGTAGTGCAATGAGAAGGAAAGGAACCCTCTTGAGCTCCTATCTAGCCAGTTTTCCATTCATGGATATTTGAAAGATTGAGTTTAAAGGGCTGACAAATGTAGAAAACAAACTCTACATCCTTGCACTAAACTTCATGTGAGAAGTGCATGAATACCCATGTGTGTTATGTTTCAATAAATTGTAGGAAATAAAGGGAAAGGGAATAGCAATTTTCAATAGAAGTTCTAGGTTTTAACACGATCACAGTTAACTACCAGAAAGCTTTCTCTTGCTTCCTTTTGGTATTTGGAGAACTGGCCCATTAAAACATAACTACACACTGATGTATTTGGTAATGGAATGCATGAAGAATAAATTATATTTCCAATATGAACATAGATTCCTAGAGCTGTAAAGGACCCAAGAGTTTATAACCATAATTACTCTTTAATACCTACTGTTTGCAATGCACTGGTAAACGTGAAATGTACTAAGAGACAGTATCTGCCCCCAATAGAAGACTTGACATAGACACTGGAAAAGTTAACAAATGATGAAAGGTGCAGTCCTTGGCTTCTTTTGGGCCCTCAGTTTGCAGAAAAATAATAAAAGCTTCATGAACAGCGATTCTTATTCCAAGAAAGATTCAGAGGCACAAGATGTACTATCCCAGGACTAAGATATAAACAAATGTGGATATTTTGACTTTGGTGAGGGATAGGGCTTCCTTTAATTGGAATTATGTCCTAAAGGAGTATAAAATGTACAACCATGGGGTCTATCCTGAAAGGAGTAGAACAAAGAGGAGGAGAGGGAGAGAGAAAAAGGATATCCTATCTTCACCGAAGGGAGAGAACAGGAAAGAGTGTTCTGCAGGTGGCTCAGGATTCTATGAGGAAAAGGGGGGTTATAATCAAATAAGTGGGAAATGCTGTTTATTGCATTTCCCTCTTGGAGATTCACAATCACATTAGCCTATTAAATGCTCTGATAAAATCCTGCAGGGAGACTATATATCAAACTGGTGAAATGTACAGCTTGGCTTTGGACCTAAATGGTCTTAGTTTGAATCTCAGCCCTGCCAAAAACTAGGCAAGTTATTTACACTATCAAAACAATGATTAAGACAACCCTACCCTTGGTTTCCTCAACTACCATATAGGGAGGAATATAGTATCTTCCTCTGGCTTGCTGTGAAGATTAAATAACGCATTCCGTATAAAGTATTTAGCAAGGTTCCAAGTGCATAGGAAATGCTTGAAACATCTTAGATATTATTAAAATTAATTTTATATTATATAATAAGCCAACCTATTTAACTTTTGTTGGCTTTGGTATTTTCTAGCCTTTGACTATGGAACTATCATTTAAGGAATACCTACAAAAATCTGAAGATACAGTACTAGTTTTTTTGGGATAAACAGATTTAAAGCATTGGCCCTGTGAGGGAATCACATGGTCCAAGGGAGATATTTATGACTTACTTCTCCCTCCACCCTGAAGTTATTTAAGTTTGATATAGGAAATGGGGCTCAGGATGGGAAGAACAGTAGCTTTGGGGCATTAAAGGATAAGTACAAGAAGGCAAGTGGAGGAAGGGGTTTAATAAGGAAGCAGTAGACCTTTTAATCTATTTCTCTTTTTGTAATTGTTGGCAATAATTGAACTACAATTATCTTATGTTTCATTTATAAAGTTACCACTGTCTGTTTATATCTACCTTTTAAAACTTAATCATTACATTGTGTGAAGACATTCCATTACTTATCTTTGTATTCTTAATAACTTCCCCAAGGCTTCAAATAAAGCCTTCAAACCAATTCCTTAGATGGGGAAGCAACAGATTATTCTCCCATTTTCCTTCTATCTGATCTTGGGCTTCAAGCACCCACACTTATACTCTTATTTATGTGTTTTCTTATTTATTTCTCTTTCCTTTTTTGCCCAAAGTTTGGAAATGTAGGAGGATGAAAAATGTGAACTGAGTGAGTTAATTGGGGTGAAGGGTAGGTGAGGAGGTTTGCCAAGATAAGTGAAATAACCATCATGGTCTCTCATTTTCCCTGATCCCAAACCAAATTAAAATAAAAAAGTCTAATATAACTTCCTTCCAAAACTTTCTAAGAGGATGATAGAATCTAGGAATAAATCTGAATGAATGTGCTAATGTGTAAAAGAAAATGTCCTTAAAAAAACTTACTTTTTAAAAAAGGGACACAAATCCCTGAATTTATATCTGATATACTAAAAATGACAATATTTTTCCAAGGACATTGTAAAGTGTTTTTTAATAGTAGTTTTCAAGTATTATATAAATTGTACTAACAATATCTGTTTTAGATTAGGATAAAATATATTAATTTTAGGGAAGACTTTGGCTAAATTATAACATTTATAGCTTATCCCAAATAATAGACAATTCTACAGATTTCTTTTGTTCCCACAACAGTTCAACATAGAGCAGACTATTTTGACATCAGAGAAACAAGAGCTAGACACAAAAGAAGAGAAAATACAGATCACATTATTTTCAATTTTTTAAAGTGGTTCAAGAAGTGGTCTTAAATTTTTTTTTTCTCTCATTGCCTACAATTTCAACCCCTCAATGTGCTTAGGATTCTTGCCAAGAAATTTAGGCAAATTTGTTTTAGATTTCTGATAGGACATCTTTATAGCAGATTTATTTTTAATTCTTCCTCTAGGGTATTAGTGCTTTATTATTATTTTTTTTTTAATTGTATGTACCTCCCCGGAATATTGCTAATCTCAAGGTTCATAATATGAAAAAAACCTCTTGGCTTGTCATTGAACAAAGCTAAACGAAAACTGACAACCAATTCTATTCAATGAAACTTTAAATAGTATTTTAACTGATGGACTAATAAATGTTCATTCATTAGTTTTGGTCAACAAAATTAATGGTTGTGTTTTATATTTCAGTGGCTACAGAAAATATTGAGGATGCAATGATAATTAAGACAGTCCTAGCCTCAAGAAGCTTTCGGTCTATTGGCATGTTAAGAAAAACCAATACTGTGCCTTTTGGGCTATTGCTATGGGTGCTATGGAGCAGGTAAGTAGGGAGGGCCTGATAGAAAAGCTACAATTTAAATTGAATCTTAAAGGATAAACTGCAGATACAGAAGCAGAAGTGGGTTGTGTGTGGGAGTGATAAGGGTTACTCCCTTAGCTCTTTCCTTGGCTCTTTTTCTTTTTCTAGAAATTCTCACTTCCTAAGACAACTCTTCAAATTACAGATGGTCAATTCCATGTATGTTCATGTGATTACTACATTTGTTTCTTTAGCTCTCACCTTTCCCCTAAATTCTAGATTCATATCTAACTGCTTATCTAATATTGCACCTGGATATTTAGCATCACATTTACGTGTTTAAAATAGAACTGCTTTTAACCACCTGCTCACCAATTTGTTCTTCCTCTAGTGTTCCCTGTCGCATGAAATGTCACCACTTTTCACCTTGCTCCTAGATATCTCTTACACCGTGTTACATCCAATCTCTCAGCAAATTCCATTGGCTTTATGTTCAAATTATATCCTGAATCTGACCATTGGCTGCTAAAGCTCTGCCCAAGTAATTTCTCCTCTGGATCACTGCAATAGTCTCCAGAATAATTTCCCCACTTCTCTTCTTATCCCATTCCTGCAGTGGGCACATTACATCTTTTGAATCATAAACCAAGTCATGTCACTCCCTGGCTAAAAACCTCCAGTGTCTTCCTATTAAAGAATAAACCCCAAAGTCCTGAGTGTGGCTCCTAAACCTGCCCACGATCTTGTGGGACACCTCGCTATTTCTCCTCACTGATCTGTTTCAACTACACTGACCTTCCTGCTGTTTGTTGAGTATGGATGCCACACCTCAAGATTTTTGCACTTGTTCCCTGTCAGAAATGTCTCCCCCCCCCGCCCAGAGCCCACATGGCTTGTGTCCTCTGCTCAAGTCTCAGCTCAAAAGTCAAGCTTTGGAGAGGTGTTCTCTGATGAGCAAAATTAGCAAACCCTTCTTTGTCCTGCCATCTCAATTCTCTTGTTCTAATTCATTCTTCGTCACATTTATCACTATGTGAATTTTATCAGAGATCTATATAACATGCATGGTTGCAGCAGCTCACTTTGTTTCATTGCTGCTCTATCCTCAACATACAGAAGAGGGCCTAGCATGGAGTAGGAGCTCACTAAATATTACTGAAGGAGTTTTGAGTTTCATATTCTCTTGGCAGGAATGAACAGTTGTATACATGGGTATGAAATTAGGTAGAAAGATCTGGTTTGGATTAAGAAATACCCAACGTACAGTAAACTATTTAATTCAGGCAAAAGGTGAATGTGGGCTGTGTAGTTTAATTCCTAAAGGATGAGAAAGGAAGAAGCCTGTAGAAGTCCACCTTCTTCATTTTCTAGGTGGTCTGTGTAGAAGCAAAGGTTGCCTTAGCAAAGTTGTAAAATTTCTTCCTGCCTCTGTGACTGGTGGGGTTGCTCCTTCCCTCCTTCCCTGCCTCCTCCTGCTACTCCTCCCAGAAGCATGTTTTAGAATCTGCTTCATTTCAGTGTGTCTCATCTAGCATAGAAAACATACTCTACTTCAGCAGTTGATTCAAGAATCAAAGATCTGCATATGCTATATACGTATCTGTACACATGTGTAATGTATAATAGGAATATAAGTTAGAAGGTCCTACATGACTTCATCGTAATGATCAAATACCATGAGAATTTGCAAGATGAATCTAAGCTGGAGATTCAAGGGAGGGGGAAGGCATTCAAGTCCTAAATTGATAGGCAGGATTTATTGAGGCAGAGAAGGGGACAACTTGGACAAATGCATGAAGGTAGGAGGACATAAGATATATTTGAGGAAACATATTCTCAGCTGGCCAAATCATAATCTAAGAGTTCTTATTTTAATGATTGAAGTTATATGATATTCTTTGCTCTTATTTGCTTTTTCCTCACATATCAAAGAAAATAAAATATGAGTTATTTCCATTGTACCTTATGGCATCATTATGTAGCAAAAGACTATGGTTTTATTGCGCTCATATGTGTCTGAATGTCAGTGTTGCACTCTGTGTTGAAGGAGTTAAACCAGCAGTAGTTTATTAATAACGTTGCCAATCTCACCCAGACTCAAGGCCACACCCAAGACATTGACTTCTGGTATGATTTGAAAAGTCTCCTTTCAGGAAATAACCCTCCCCGACCTTGCTGTTTTTGCAGTTCCAGTCCAGTCTTTTGAATTATCAATGCTTTCTTTGTGATTCCTCACATCACTGCCGTAACAGTCGCCTGGGAAATGGTTTAATACGCAGCACTTTTGATTCAATAATGGGCCCAGAAATGTAAATGTTTAGCATGGTGTGGGATCCAGGAATCAGACTTTGAGAAACACTGCCTTAGAGGGCCAACAACTTATGAGGCTAGTGATTCATACCTTAGTGTGATTTCATTGAATGAAATTGTTTTCATTTTAATACAGTTTAGAAGTAACTAGCATTTAATAAATAAGGATAAGAAATGAGAAATAGAGCTTCATCCTAAGTGGGTGTTCATTGAGTGAGAGCAGTGGCCACCCGCAAACAAAAGTATGCATGGGCTTCTTTGGTTGTGAAGTCAGAGAGGGATGCCCAAAGGTGGAATGAAGCACTGGAGATTCACTGGTTACTTCATGGCTACGTTTTTGTTTGTTTGTTTGTTTTTGCCAATATTTCTGTTTGAACTGTTTCATATGGCTTCCATCTTCTTTCCACTGGGCATTTCTTACATATAGTTTAAACCATTTGGGTATCTACTGAAGAAACATTTGTTTGAAAATTGAATGACAGTATTTTGGTATGAGAAAACTATAATGTGTAAATATTTCTGTTCAGTTTACTAAGAGCCAAGTGGATTTGGAAAAGAAAACTGTTTCTACACAATATCTTTTCTGGTCAGTTCTCTATAACTGTTGGAAATTTCTTTAAAAACCCATCGTATTCTATTTTTTATTTTTTATGATATTGCTCTTTCTCTTCGCTTGGGGCTTATCAACTGTATGAACACACACGTGCCTCTTAAGACCTGGTTGCTACTCTTTGGCAGCCCCGTTTGTCAAAAAGACTTATTCACTAGTCTCCATCAGTTTAAGCATGAAGAGTTATGTCTTTGGCTTGACCAGCAAGCTATTTTATCGTCTAACTAAATGTCTAATCTTGGCAGAAGCTCTTCATATCTCCTACTTCACAGTAGTGGCAGTGACACTTCTTATTTTAACAGTGTCAAATTATGCCCAATTTATTTTGTTTGATTTCCTTGTTGTGAACTGTTATGTGTTCTCCAAACCTTCTTTCTGGAAGTTAACCCACAGCAGGGAGACACTTGTCACAAGGTGACTTTACTAGCAGTACTTTCTCCTTAGGGATAGAATTGGCTCACCTGCCAGCTTCAAATGGCTTCCCCTAAACACATAATGGCTGCCTCCCACTGAGATCTGAGGCAACCTCCTACGTCTTGGAATCTGGCCAAAGTGACACTGCTGAGATACACAACTAAGAACTTTGTTATGTTTTCTGATGTGGAAATGGGACAATGGAACAGGGAACAAATCTCCTTAATTTGAGACTCTCCTTCTTGGTGGACACATGTTATAATCTTAAAGTTTAAATAGGAAAAAAATTCTCCATTTAACTTGAGGTCTAAAAATAGGGATATAATCTTGTAAAGGGAGATGTGAACAAACGAGCAGTCAACTTATAGAGATCTGAATAAAAGTCCTTAAAATGTATGACACGGAGTGTTAGCACCTAGAAGCTGATAGCTATTTTTGTAGCATCGGAATTTTTGTTCAGTTGTATTATGAAATGTTTAGCTATTTCTGCATTACAGTTGAAAAAGGTAATTTATTATCTTCAGAAAGATACCATGCCCTAAAATATAATATCCGTAAGTATCATATTTTGACTTATTATAGTTTATTGTGTTGGAATCACTGCAGATTAATTCTCCATGACTGGAATTTCTTGTGACAAGAGATTCTAGAATCTGAGTTTTAAGGAGTCAATTGTTCTCTTTGTTTGGTTGCTTTGGTTCTCATCTCAATAGTGATGATTTTCAGTTTGTTTGAGGCCAAATTATAGAGATATGCATGCATAGTTCCCATTAGTGTCAATAGGAATTACGCACAGTGACGGAAGAATAGACCCCATATGTTTATGAGAAATGAATGATTTGAAGCATCTGTGAAACATTCTTAAAGGCATCTCTATCACTGCATGCAATCACAGCAAGGTTTAAAAAAAAAAAATTTCCCTCATTATGTAGGCTTTAAGGAACTCATCACTGTGACTAAACTATGCATTAAAAAAAAAAAACTATAGCTTTAAACAACACACTACCTAGAACACTTCTATAGGTATCAAAGTAACTTTAAAATATAGACATTCTATTAAAAAAGTAATGTTTCTTTTGTGCTAACTTGTATGTGTGTGTTGATGCCATTTTAGCATTTTTATTATAAAACTCTATTCAGAGATTATACAGTTAGGCTTGGCAGATAGCTTTTAAAACTTTTTATTTTGGAATAATTTTAGATTTACAGAAAAGTTGCCAAGATAGTACAGAGAATTCCTGTGTATGCTCCATCCATTACCCCCGAATGCTAACTTTTTATATAATCATGATGCATTTGTCAAAATTAAGAAAGGTACATAAGTTTGGTATAATTAGTAGACTTTATTCAGAATTTGCCATTCCTTTTTCTATTCTAGCATCAAATCCAGTGTATCATGGTGCATTTAATCCTCATGTCTCTTCATTTGATCCTCACGGCAGTTTCTAAAATCTTATTTTTCATGACATTGACAGTTTGGGGGAGTACTGTCAGATATTTATTTTGTAAAATATCCCCCAATTTGAATTTGTCTGTGTGTGTGTGTGTGTGTGTGTGTGTGATTAGACTGGGGTTATGGTCCTTTTGGAAGAATATCACAGAAGTGAAGTGCTTTTCTCATCATATCAGGGAGTACGTGTTATCAACATGACTTACCAATGGTGATATTAACCTTGATCACCTGGCTAAGGTCATGTGTGATAGGTTTCTCCAGTGTAATACTACAGTTGACCCTTGAACAACATGGGTTTGAACTGCATGGGTCTACTTATATACATGGATTTTTTTTCGATGAATATGGTAGAGTACTATAAATGTATTTACTTTTCCTTAAGATTTTCTTTTTTTTTTTAAGATTTTATTTATTTATTTGAGAGAGAGCAAGAGAGCAAGCCCAAGGTGCTGGGGGCGGTGGGGGGGGGGGAGTGGCAGGCAGAGGGAGAAGGAGAAGCAGACTCCCTGCTGAGCAGGGAGCCCGACATGGTCGATCTCAGGACCCTGGGATCATGACCTGAGCCAAAGGCAGATGCTTGACTGACTGAGCTACCCAGGGCCCCTCCTTATGATTTTCTTAATAACATTTTCTTTTCTGTAGCTTACTTTATTATAAGAATACAGTATATAATATACATAACATATAAAATACATGTTAATTGACTGTTTATGTTATGAGTAAGACTTCTGGTCAGTAGTAGGCTATTAGTAGTTAAGTTTTGGGGGAATTGAAAGTTATATCCAGATTTTTGACTGTGTAGAAGGGGTCAGCACCACTAAGCCTTGTGTTGTTTAAGGGCAAACTACTATTTTTCCTTTTCTATTCTCAAATCATTGGCAGTGATGAGTGCAACTTACTCTCAAGAGGAGAGAAACTAAGCTCTACCTCTTGGAGGAGGACTATCTACATATATTATTTAAATTTCTTCTATAAAGATGTAACTTTAATTTATTTATCTATTTATTCATTTAATCATGTATATCAGTACTGATTCAAGGGTATTCATTTACTTTTTGGTTATAACTCAATACTATGCTTATTTATTTTGATGCTCAAATGATAGCTTTGACCAATGGAAGCTCTTTTAGGTTGGCTCTTACATCCTATTTTTTTTTAAGATTGTATTTATTTATTTATTTATTTGGCAGGGAGGGGTAGAGGGAGAGGGGAGAGAGAATCTCAAGCAGACTCTGCACTGAGCCCAGAGCCTGATATAGGGTTTGGTCCCATGACCCTGAAATATGACCTGAGCTGAAGTCAAGAGTCGGACACTTAACCAACTAAGTCACCCAGGAACCCTGACTCCTACATCCTGTTGACATGCTTCCATCCTTTTTTATTTTTAAATTTTTGAGCACTTCCTTATTTGGCAGTATAAGATGCTACACAGGTCTGTCTTGTATTTTCTCTGCCCCAGTTCTAGAATCAGCCTTTCTCCAAGGAGAAGTGGATCCTCTGATTGGAGAGTGATATTTAGAAAACAAGATCTGGGTGCTGGGTTTGCTCATTGCTACTGGGGTGTCACTGCATCTATACTCTCTCAGTAGGCAATGTTAGAAAATATTTCATGTAAATTTACATACATTCACACATATCTATCATCTATCTATTATCTATCTATCTATCTAGATGATATCTAATATCATCTGTCATCTTTCTACCTATCATCCATCCATCCATCCATCCATCCATCCATCCATCCATCCATCCTCCATCCATCAGTATGTTAAAATAAATATGACTTTATGTTGACATCTATGACTCTAATCCAGCATAACAGTGTTCATTCAAATTTGCCCTCTCCACTTATTTATTTGTATTCTCTTTCTCTTACAAGAAATCTGTCTCCCATTATCATCGATTTATTTACTTATTTGTTCAAATCTGGCATAGGTATAGCTGCAGAATTGCTAATTCATTGCCTTGTGAGAAAAACATGTACCATTTAAAGTACAGTGTTTATGTGCCATTCTTTTTGTTTTTCCAATGTCAAGTAGAATCAGCATTTTCTAAAGTTACTTAGATTAGTTCATTCTTGCCCCATCACTCCCTTCAGTAAGTTTATGTCATAGATATTTGTAATAAAGTTAGATTCATTTATTACCATCTGCATTCCATCCTGAATCCTTCAACATCTTAGTTGATTTTTGTTATTTTTTTAATTTTTTTTTTAAGATTTTGTTTATTTGACAGAGAGAGACACAGCGAGAGAGGGAACACAAGCAGGGGGAGTGGGAGAGGGAGAAGCAGGCTTCCTGCAGAGCAGGGAGCCCAATGCGGGGCTCAATCCCAGGACCCTCGGATCATGACCTGAGCCAAAGGGAGACACTTAACTGAGCCACCCAGGCGCCCCCCTAGTTGATTTTTAAAAACATTTAAATGAAGTGGTATACAATTCTATGTCCCCCCCTTTCTTCTGTTTTCTATAGGTTTAGTTTGCTGTTCTTTCTCTAGTTTCTAAAGTTGGAAGATTAGTTGTTCATTTTAGATCTTAATTCTTTTCTCATACGAGCATTTAATGCTATAAATATCCCTCAAAACAGCTGCATCCTACAGACTTTGACATAATGTATTTTCATTTTCCTTCAGTTTACAATATTTTAATTTTCCCTTAGTCTGTTTTATCTAAAATTTATATAGTTATTCCAGCTTTCCCTTGATTAGTGTTTGCATGCTATACTTTTCTCCATCTTTTTACTTTAACGAATCTGTGTCTGTATACTTAAAGTGGGTTGCTTTGAGATAGCTTATAGTTGGTCTTACCTTTTCATCTAACAATCTATTATTTAATGGGTATGTTTAGATCATTCAAATGTAAAGTGGTTATTGATATGGTTGAATTAAAATCTACAATTTTGTTAACCTTTTACTATTTTGTTTTATTAGTTCTTTGTTTCTTTTCTCTTTGTTTTCTGTATTCTATGTTTTATGTGAACATTTTTTATAATTCCATTTTATCTCCCCTAATTATTTACTATTTAGACATCTTTTACAAATTTTAATGGTTTCAATAGGATTTGCAATATGAATTCTAAATTATTTAAGTCCATCTTTAAATAATTTTTTATTGCCTCATGTTTATTTCTAGATCTTCATAATAGTATTTTTCCCAATTCCCCCATCCTGTTCTTTGTGCCATTTCTTTGTTACTCATTTTATTTTTACATACGATATAAACACATAAAACATTGTCATTAGTATTGATTTTAAGAGTCATTTAACTTTTGTAGAAATTAAAAATAACTAGGAAAACAGATATTTTGCCTTATTCTATTACTGCATTCTACATTTATTTGTGTATATCTAACTTTCTGTCCTATATCATATTCCTTCTGCCTGAGCAACTTCTTTAAACATTTCCTCTGGGGAAGATCTGATGAAAATGAATTCCCTCAGTGTTTTGTTTTATTTTCTGAGAAATTCTTTAGTTACCATTAACTGTTGAAGGATATTTTCACTGAGCATAGAATTCTAGGTTGAGAGTTCTTTTTACCTTAAGCACTTGAAATATAAAACTCCATTGTCTCCTTTTTGTCTTTTTTTTTCCTAATGAGAAGTTTGCTCTAATTCTTATCCTAGTTACTTTAGAGATAATGTTTCTCTCTCTCACTGCCTTCAAGATTTTTTTTTTTATTTTCTTTTTCAGCAGTTTGAATACCATATGCCTACGGGTGTTTTTATTTAAAATTTTTTATTCTCTGGTGTTCTCTGAGCTTCTTAGATCTGCGGTTTGATATCATTACATTTTGGAAAATTCTTGGGTATTATATCTTCATATTTTTCCTTCATCCCATTTACTGTCTTGCTTCTTCCTTCTGGGATCTTTTTTTTTTTTTTTAAGATTTTATTTATTTATTTGACAGAGAGATAGCGAGAGCAGGAACACAAGCAGGGGGAGTGGGAGAGGGAGAAGCAGGCTTCCCGCGGAGCAGGGAGCCCGATGCGGGGCTCGATCCCAGGACCCTGGGATCATGACCTGAGCCGAAGGCAGACGCTTAACGACTGAGCCACCCAGGCACCCCTCCTTCTGGGATCTTAATTACACATATGATACACTGTTTGAAATTATCCCATAGATCTTGGATTCTTAGTTCTGTATTTTTTCCTCCACCTTTTGTTTTTAATTTGTATTTCTATTTGGGTAATTTCTACTGACATATCTTTAAGTTCACTGATTTTTTTTTCCCTTGGCTATATCAAGTTTAGTTTTGAGGCCATCAAAGAGATTCTTTATTTCTGTTACTGTGTATTTGATTAATAACATTTTACTGATTATTTCTTATAGTTTCCACCTCTTTGTTGAGATTACGTATCCAAATGCACATTGTTTATCTTTTCCTTTAGGGATATTAACACATTACTCATAGATATTTTATATTCCTTGTCTAACATCTGGTCATATCTGAATCTGGTTCTTATGATTTTATTGTCCCTTTTGTTTTTCCTGACCTTTTTTTAAATGCTTCATGATTTCTTGTTGAAAGGCAAACATATTGTATAGGACCATTGATACTGATGTTCATATTTTTATGCTTAGAAGTGAGCATGGCTTTCCTTTTGCTAGGCCTTTAGTGTAGGTGTTTGTGTTAAACCAGTTAGGGTTTGGAGTAAGTTTGGAGTTTGTTATTGCTATGTTTACCCTCACTGCACCAATTTTTCTATGTGATTCTGTACTTGTTTCTGTCTTTGGCTTTGGGTCTCCCTTTGTGCCACGTCAGAGGATACTGTCTCCAGCTGCTCCCATGGCTATACTCCAGTCATTTTCCCTGCACATTCAGCATGATGGTGGTTATTGGAGAAAGGAGACATTCTTATGTTCTGATTAAACCTCAATATTAGAGAGGCCCAGATGTCATGCTGTGTGGGCCTAGCAAATATTCATACATATTCCTCAGGAAGAGAGCTTATCTCTGCTCCTTGTCTTACCTCAGTTGCAGTGGGGTTTCTACCAACATCTTCAGATTACAGTTCTGATGTCTTCCCAATGCATACTGAAGCTTTTTTTTTTTTTTTTTCCCTTAAGGGAGATGCCTTTGGGAAGAGTTTCACAGTGGCTTCTGTTCTTTCCCCCAGCCAACTCCATGAGACAAAATTACTTAGGATTTTTTTTTACTTTCTTTTTGAGCTTCCTGGAGTGAAAACCTGTGAGAAGGTGCAAACCCCCTATATTTATAGTCCCCCAGGTTTTTGTACTTTCACACTAGCCCATACTAAGTTTTAGCATTTGTTAGACATTTTCTTCCTTTTTTTTAAGATTTTATTTTTAAGTAATCTCTACACCCAGTGTGGGGCTCAAACTCACAAACCCGAGCTCAAGAGTTGCATGCTCCACCAACTGAGCCAGCCAGGTGCCCCTCATTAGACATTTTCTAGCTTAATCTTCTTAATGGTTTACTTGGTGTTCGGGAGTGTCTTTCCCAGGTAATCAAATGCTCTGTTCCTATTTTTTCCTGCAAGTTTCCTCTGGGTTGATGTTAGTTGTTTGTCCCACAAACTCAGTGCTCTGATGGGTTCAAGAAAACTCATTCATGCAGTTTGTTCATCTTTTTCTTTTCTTTTCTTTTCTTTTGTTTAATTTATTTACTTGAGATGGAGAGAGAGAACATAGAGGGAGAGGAAGAAGCAGGCTCCCCGCTGAGCAGGGAGCCCAATGCAGGGCTCTATCCCAGGACCCTGGGATCATGACCTGGGCCGAGGGCAGATACTTAACCGACAGCCACCCAGGTGCCCTGTTCATCTTTTTCTTAATGTAAAGGTGAAAACAACTCTTTTTAGCTTTCCACATTCCTGTTTGAAATTGGAAGCCTTATTGTTTTTAAAGCTCTATTCACGTGTGATTTTGAATGATCAAAACAAGTCAAGCTGTTTATTTGATGAATTAGACTATTTCTTTGACTGATTTGATTAGTCAAACAATATTGTGCATGTAGTTCAAACTGGAGTATAGAACAAAGATATAATACATGTATAGAGCCTTTTGCCCCTAGAGTCAATGAGTTTGGTGCTGTGTGTGCTCTTTTTAACTGCCTGCTTCTTTTGACTTTACTTCCATGTTTTAAAGAGAGTGAAATAAAACTCTCTCTCCTTCTCTTTCAATTTCTCCTTCATTTTATTATACACAAGGCTGAGAATAAAAAATATAGAGAAGAATGTCATGAGGGTTTGAGCAGAATCAGGTGGGGCTACTATAGATTCCAAGACAAAGTGGCCTTATGTGGGATGGTGAAGGGGACAAAGACCATGTGGTATCCTGGTCTTAATCTCTTTTGCATTATCTTTTGCTAAGGAAATATGATATCTATTGTTAATGTATTTATTAGAAATGTGGACACAAGGCTAAAAGCATTAAACATCTTTCCTTTTCCTTCCTTCCTCCCTCCCTCCCTTCCTTTCTTCCTCCCTCCCTCCTTCCCTCTCTTCCTTCCTTCCTCCTTTCTCTGTTCCTTTCTTCCCCTCTTTCTCTCTTCCTCTCTTTCCTTCATCCCCCCTTCCTTCCTCCCTACCCCCTTCCTCCCTCCCTTCCTCCCTTTTTCTTTCTTTCTTTCTTTCTTTCTTTCTTTCTTTCTTTCTTTCTTT
>NC_058411.1:77163919-77264138 GCF_002201575.2 Neomonachus schauinslandi
TTTCTTTCTTTCTTTCTTTCTTTCTTTCTTTCTTTCTTTCTTTCTTTCTTTTTTTCTTTCTTTCCTTCCTTCCTTCCTCCTTCCCTCCCTCCCTCTCTCTCCTTCTCTCTTTCTTTTCCTTCCTTCGTTTCTTCTTTCTTTCTCTCTCTCTCTTTCTTTTTCTCTTTCTTCTGTCTTAACTAATTGTGTAGACAGTCACCAGGGCTTCGGGCTATATTATAGAATTTGGACCTCAATGCATCATAGAAATAGCTCTTTTAGTACTTAAGTCACTTCTGGGGCTCACTGGTAGCTCCTTTAAATGTGCTGGTGGTGACTGTCCTCAACTGTGCTGCTGAATCTGGATGCTCTACTTATTGTTTATGGTAGGATTCCTCTTATTGATTTATTTGGTCATGGAAAGTATACTTGTTACTTCTATTTACATCCCCAGTTGACCATCCTCCAGGGACTCTTTTGTGCTATTTGCCTTAAATTTTACAGATTACCACATTGAACTTCAATGTCTTCCTTGATAGAACATTCATTGTCTTCTGTGGCAGAGACTGCTAGCTGCTTGCCAGAATCTATGCTTTTTACTTTTTACTCACTAGAACCCAGTCAAATGGCTTCATCTAACTGCAAAGAGGGATGGAAAATATACCACACTGGGTGACTGGAAAAAAGAAAAAGCAATCTATGCCATTTCTGAGCCAATGCTTTTAAAAGCAGATACACATCCTCCATGCTCTCCTCCCTTTTCTGCTTTTAGATGCAAATGACCAAGAGGACTTTGTGGAACCACAAAGTAGAGGGAGGCTTAGCTCTGAATCATCACATGGCAGGAAGCCACGTGCCTTAAATTCATGTGATTAAGAAATAAACACTTATTTTATATGAGCTATTTACCTTTTATTTATTTGTTTTTTTTCCCTTCTATTTTAGCCTACCCTAATATATATCCTTAAGGTCTCTGATGCCTGGTTGGTCATACTGTTGTGTTCCTCCAAGCCAAAATTCTTAGAAATGCCTCTCTGAGATTACTCTTCACCATTCTAAGCACTGGGAAAAAAGACAAACTAAAATAGTTCAATTTTTAGTTGGTGGTATGTATTATGGGGACTTGGATTTCTCTGTCTTTGTCACTAAGACATTAACTAATTGCTTCCATTCTTATGAATGGACATATCCATATTGATTTTTTAAATTGTGTTTTTGCTGTCATCCATTCCTGTATTTCCCTTCAGCACCATCCCAGGTGAGTTAAAAGTTTTCAATGGCAAAAAAAAAAAATCAAATGTGGAGTACTTATTAAACACTTTCCATATTTTTCTTAGTTATTTTCACCAAGTCTGAGGGGGACAATAAAATTTAAAAATCAAAAATGATCTCATTCCTTTACCAACATCCATGAGATCAATGAAAACAACCTGGCCACAGCCACTGATATTGCAGTTTTATACTTAGGAGACTGCGTGTGGCAATCCTTCCCATGCCCCCACCCCTGCCCTGTGCCCCAGCAAATCTGCAGATCACTTATCTTTGCCCCGCAAAAGTAATCAAATAAGTTTTGGAAATGCTGAATTTTATAACCCCCACCCCTTGGAATGTCATCAGGTGCTTTAGCATATTCTAGGTTCTAAGAGAGACATCCTACAGCTAAAAAACTGCTTAGCTTTATTTAGTCCATTTCCATATTAATATGAACGAAACTTAGGCATGTTACAACTATTAAAGTTATTAAATTCCAACATCTCTCATAATAATATTGTCATTACTATTTATTTTGGTTTGCATTTGCTTTATATTTCTTTTCAGTTTTTCTTTTTCAGTTTAAGTATATGACATAAACTACGTAGAACTAGATTTTCTTTTGTAGACCTAATTTGACAGTTTTTGTCTTTAATGGGAGATTTAGTTTATTTAGTGTAAAGGCCCATTCATTGATTTTGTGCCTCTCATCTTTATGAATTTATTTATTTAATCTGTTTTTCCTTTCTCTTTCCTTCTCCTTGTTTTTGTTGGTTTGATTAAGTTGCTATTTATTCTACTATTTTCCCCATGGTTAATTTGAAAATTCTTCTCTGATTTTCCATTTAACTCATAGTTATATACTCTTCCCATCTCTCATATTCAGACATATTTTTCTGCTATTATTTAGAAACAAGATATCATGACATTAAGCAGGATACTTTATTTCCTTTGATTTCTTACTCCTCCATAACAATGAAACTGTTGGGATAATTTTACTTCTCCCATTCTTCCCTTGCCCACCCCACTCAAGTTTCAGAACATTATTTCTTCCTCTCTTTATCACTACCCAGGTTTCTAAGTTTCAATTAGATGGTTAGTATTTTTTATTCTGGACTGTAATTAGAATTTGTTTTTGCTATATGTTTCTTCAGTTTCAGAAGACATTTAAAAACTCATATAACATATTCCTGTTATCCTACAGCATCTATCTGTCCATCCATCCATCTCTCTATTAATCTATCTCTGTTTGTCTATTTATCTTTTCAAATTAATTGTTCAACATAGTTCCTTCTCCTCTCATAAAGTCTGATTTTTGGCTCATTTGTTATTTGGTTATAGTATGTATTTATGTATGTATGTATTATTATTGATATGCATTGAGTAATTACTCTCTGATATATTGTATGTCTAAAATTATCTTGCATGTCGATATGTGACTAATTTCTGTCCATCAGTAATCTCTAGTTGGTATTCCACCATTTTGTATCCTCAAATGTTATAAATGAAAAGTTTGATGACTATTTGGTTAATTTTTATTTATTGGTAATTTATTTTCTGTCTTGATGTGTGATTTCTGTATTTATACTTAGATTTCAGTATTTTTTTTCCTGAATGTAGCATATTTCATTTAAAAAGAGAAAAAAAAAATGGTAAGATACCCAGCATTAAACAAAACGATAAACCTGCAAGATCTACATAAAGGAAACAACATGCCACTAATATAAACATGAGAATGCTGTAACTGGAAAGTAATTTTTCAGAATTACACAGACACACAAGATGTTATAGGTATCAATTACTTCTAAAATAATTTACACATTTCATGGTGCCCCAAAAATTTCTTGGCAACTAAACAAACTGATTTAAAAGATATTTTGGAAGAATAAATATGCACAAATAGGTTAATTCATAAATAGAAAAGTCAAGAGGAGATTTATACCCTATTAGATGTCAGAACATATTATAATACTACAATGATTAAAACTATTAGGCATTCAAGTGGGTATGCACATAGATCAATGGAACAGAACAAATATTCAGAAATGGCTCAAAATATAGCAGATATATCATTAAGTGTGACATTGCACATCAATGGGGAAAAGGTTGCTTATTCAATGAGAGGTGTTGGGACAATGAGATAAACATTTTAAAAAATTGTTCACTCCTTATCTTCTTTCTTTCAACAAAATACATTTCATATAGATCAAAGATTTAAATGAAAAGTTGAAATCATTATGTTAGTCGAAGAAAATGGATTAAAAAAATTCTCAGGGAGGAAAGCCATTTTAAATGTGACACCAAATTTAGAAATCTAAGTAGGTTGATAAATTAGCATTTAAATGTCCATGGGGGAGGTTTGGAAAAGATGGCAGAGGAGTAGGGGACCCTATTCCAACTGGTCCCCAGAATTGAGCTAGATATCTACCAGACCACTCTGAGCATCCACGAAATCAGCCTGAGATGTAAGATCTGGATCTCTACAAACAGAATATCTCAGGTGGTTGGTTTCGAGGTAGGAAGCCAGGAGCCCTGATACTGTAGGCAGATATCAGAGGATAAATGGCAGTGGGAGGGAGTCTGGCCGTGGGGATCCTACACTGCCGGTGAGCGATAGCCTCCCGCGGTGGGACAGGGCACAGACTTGCAGACCAGTAGCAGTGGGGAAAACACTTTAGGGCAGCCCCCTGGATGGAAGCTTGGAGTGCCGGGGCCGTGTGTGTGAACTGGGGGTGGCTGGCGGTTTTAGAAGCACAAAGGGTAGAGACATGCCCCAACCTGGAGGCAGGACTGGGAGCGCTGCAGAGGGGCACACAACCCAGGACACTGCAGTTTATAGCAGCACAGAGAGAAACGGAGAGACTGTGGCCTGCAGAGCTCACTGAAGAACAAACTGCAATCTCTCTGCTCTGAGGCAGAGGGTTAGAAACGGTCTCTTCTGCTCTGACTCTTTGAAGACACACAGAAAGCCACCAGGGAAAGCTGCCAGAGAACAAAAGCCCCAAAAAACCGGTTCCTACTGAGCCCATCCCCCACCACAGGGGGGCAGGACAACTCTGCCCAAACAGGGTTACCTGAGTAACAGTGCAGCAGGCCCCTCCCCCTGAAGACAGGCTGGGAAAACAAGAGGCCAGCAACCCTAAGGTCCCTAGAAAACAGGTGCATCTTGCTTGGGTTGTGGTCAATAGTTTGTACTCTATACATTCCCTCAACCACCCCTCAACAGAATGACTAGGAGGAGGAACCCCCAAAATAGGAAAGACTCAGAGATTATGACTTATGCTGCAGATTTACAAATGGATGCAGATATAACCAAGATGTTGGAGATGGAATTCAGGCTAGCAATTGTGAAGACAATAACTAGAATGAAGAAATCAATTAATGGCAACATAGAGTCTCTAAGGGCAGAAATGAAAGCTGAATTGGCAGAACTTAAAAATGCTATCAATGAGATCCAATCTAATCTAGATAATCTAACAGCTAGGGTAAATAAGACAGAAGAACGAATTAGTGACCTGGAAGACAATTTAATAGATAAAAAGGGAAAAGAGGAGGCCAGGGAAAAACAACTCGGCATCCATGAAAATAGAATCAGAGAAATAAGTGACACCATGAAGCATTCCAAATTCAGAATTATTGGAATTCCGGAATGGGTGGAGAGAGAGAGAGAGGAGTAGAAGATATATTTGGGCAAATCGTAGCTGAGAACTTCCCTAATCTGGGGAATGAAACAGACATTCAAGTCCTAGAGGCAGAGAGGCCCCCTCCCAAGATCAAAGAAAACAGGCCAACACCCAAGCATGTAATAGTAAAACTCGCAAATCTTAGAACCAAGGAAACCATCTTAAGGGCAGTTAGGGGGAAGAAATTCCTTATGTACAGAGGGAGGAACATCAGAATAACATCAGACCTATCCACAGAGACCTGGCAAGCCAGAAAGGCCTGGCAAGACATAGTCAGGGTACTAAACGAGAAGAACATGCAGCCAAGAATACTTTACCTGGCAAGGCTCTCATTTAGAATGGATGGAGAGATGCAGATCTTCCAAGACCGGCAGAAACTGAAAGAATATGTGACCACTAAGCTGGCCCTGCAAGAAATATTAAGGGGAGTTCTATAAAAGGAGAAAGACCCCAAGAGTGATATACAACAGAAATTTACAGGGACAATCTATAAAAACAAGGTCTTCACAGGCAACATGATGACAATTAATTCATATTTTTTAATAATCACTCTCAACGTGAACGGCCTAAATGCTCCCATAAAATGGCACAGGGTTGCAATTAACAATATGTTAATTGTAGGAGACCTCAATACTCCACTCTCAGCAATAAACAGATCATCCAAGCAGAAAATCAACAAAGAAACAGGAGCGGTGAATGACACACTGGACCAGATGACCTCATAGATATATACAGAACATTCCACCCTAAAACAACAGAATACTCACTCTTCTTGAGTGCACATGGAACTTTCTCCAGAATAGACCACATACTGGTCTCAACTGATACTAAAAGATTGAGATTGAGATTATTCCCTGCATATTCTCAGACCACAATGCTTTAAAACTGGAACTCAATCAGAAGAAAAAATTTGGAAGAAATTCAAACACTTGGAAGCTAAAGACCACTCTGCTCAAGAATGTTTGGGTCAACCAGGAAATCAAAGAAGAACTTAAACAATTCATGGAAATGAATGAGGATGAAAACACATCGGTCCAAAACCTATGGGATACTTCAGAGGCGGTCCTAAGGGGGAAATACATAGCCATCCAAGCCTCACTCAAAAAATAGAAAAATCCTGAATTCACCAACTAACTCCACACCGTAAAGAACTAGAGAAAAAGCAACAAACAATGCCTAAGCCACATATCAGAAGAGAAATAATTAAGATTAGAGCAGAGATCAATGAATTAGAAACCAGAAACACAGTAGATCAGATCAACAAAACTAAAAGTTGGTTCTTTGAAAGAATTAATAAGATTGATAAACCACTGACCAGATTTATCCAAAAGAAAAGAGAAAGGACCCAAATTAATAAAATTATGAATGAAAGGGGAGAGATCACGACTAACACCAAGGAAATAGAAACAATTATTAGAAATTATTATCAACAACTATATGCCAGTAAACTGAGCAATCTGGATGAAATGGATGCCTTCCTGGAAACCCATAAGCTGCCAAGACTGAAACAGAAAGAAATTGACAACCTGAATAGGCCAATAACCAGTTAACGAGATTGAAGCAGTGATCAAAAGCCTCCCAAATAACAAGAATCCAGGGCCTGATGGATTCCCTGGGGAATTCTACCAAACATTCAAAGATTATTCAAAAAATAGAAGGAAGCTTCCAGACTCATTCTATGAGGCCAGCATTACCTTAATCCCCAAACCAGGCAAAGACCCCATCAAAAAGGAGAATTTCAGATCGATATCCCTGATGAATATGGATTCCAAAATCCTTAACAAAATCCTAGCTAATAGGATCCAACAATACATTAAAAGGATCATCCACCACGACCAAGTGGGATTTATCCCTGGGATGCAAGGGTGGTTCAACATTCACAAATCAATCAATGTGATAGAGCACATTAATAAGAGGAGAGAGAAGAACCATATGGTCCTCTCAATTGATGCAGAAAAAACATTTGACAAAATACAGCATCCTTTCCTGATTAAAACTCTTCAGAGTATAGGGATAGAAGGAACATTCCTCAAGTTCATAAAATCCATCTATGAAAAACCCACAGCAAATATCATCCTCAATGGGGAAAAGCTGAGAGGCTTTCCCTTAAGATCAGGAACATGTCAAGGATGCCCACTCTTGCCACTATTGTTCAACATAGTACTAGATGTCCTAGCAACAGCAATCAGACAACAAAAAGAAATAAAAGGTATTCAAATTGGCAAAGAAGAAGTCAAACTCTCTCTTTTCTCAGATGACATGATACTTTATGTGGAAAACCCAAAAGACTCCACCCCCAAATTACTAGAACTCATCCAGCAATTCAGTAATGTGGCAGGATACAAAATCAATGCACAGAAATCAGTTGCTTTCTTATACGCTAACAACGCAACTGTAGAAAGAGAAATTAGAGAAACGATTCCATTTACAATAGCACCAAAAACCATAAGTTACCTCGGAATAAACCTAACCAAAGAGGTAAAGGATCTATATTCTAGGAACTACAGAACACTCATGGAAGAAATTGAAGAAGACACAAAAAGATGGAAAAACATTCCATGCTCATGGATCGGAAGAATAAACATTGTTAAAATGTCTATGCTACCCAGAACAATCTATATACCCTCAATGCCATCCGATCAAAATTCCAATGACATTTTTCAAAGTGCTGGAACAAACAATCCTAAAATTTGTATGGAATCAGAAAAGACCCCGAATCACCAAGGAAATGTTGAAAAAGAAAAACAAAGCTGGGGGCATCACGTTGCTCGATTTCAAGCTATATTACAAAGCTGTGATCACCAAGACAGCATGGTACTGGCACAAAAACAGACATATAGACCAATGGAACAGAATAGAGAGCCCAGATATGGACCCTCCCCTCTATGGTCAAATAATCTTCGACAAAGCAGGAAAAAGCATGCAATGGAAAAAAGACAGTCTCTTCAATAAATGGTGCTGGGAAAATTGGACAGCTATATACAGAAGAATGAAACTCGACCATTCTCTAACACCGTACACAAAGATAAACTCAAAATGGATGAAAGACCTCAATGTGAGACAGGAATCCATCCAAATCCTAGAGGAGAACATAGGCAGTAACCTCTTTGACATCGACCACAGCAACTTCTTTCAAGATACATCTCCAAAAGCTAGTGAAACAAAAGCAAAAATGAACTTTTGGGACTTCATCAAGATGAAAAGCTTCTGCACAGCAAAGGAAACAGTCAACAAAACAAAGAGGCAACCCACAGAATGGGAGAAGATATTTGTAAATGATACTACAGATAAAAGGCTGGTATCCAAGATCTATAAAGAACTTCTCAAACTCAACACCCAAAAAACAAATAATCAAGTCAAAAAATGGGCAGAAGACATGAAAAGACACTTCTCTGAAGAAGACATACAAATGGCTAATAGACACATGAAAAAATGTTCATCATCATTAGCCATCAGGGAAATTCAAATCAAAACCACACTGAGATACCGCCTTATACCAGTTAGAATGGCAAAAATGGACAGGGAAAGAAACAACAAATGTTGGAGAGGTTGTGGAGAAAGGGGAACCCTCTTACACTATTGGTGGGAATGCAAGTTGGTACAGTCACTTTGGAAAACAGTGTGGAGGTTCCTCAAAAAATTAAAAATAGAGCTACCCTATGACCCAGCAATTGTACTCATGGGTATTTACCCCAAAGACACAGATGAAGTGAAAAGAAGGGCCATATGTGCCCCAGTGTTCATAGCAGCAATGTCTGCAATAGCCAAACTGTGGAAAGAGCCGAGATGCCCTTCAACAGATGAATGGATAAAGAAGATGTGGGCCATATTTACAATGGAATATTACTCAGCCATCAGAAAGGATGAATACCCAACTTTTACATCAGCATGGATGGGACTAGAGGAGATTATGCTAAGTGAAATAAGTCAAGCAGAGAAAGTCAATTATCATATGGTTTCACTTATTTGTGGAACATAAGGAATAGCATGGAGGACATTAGGAGAAGGAAGGGAAAACTGAAGGGGGGGAAATCGGAGGGAGAGATGAACCATGAGAGACTATGGACTCTGAGAAACAAATAGGGTTTTAGAGGGGAGGGGGTGGGGGGATGGGTTAGCCCGGTGATGGGTATTAAGGAGGACACATACTGCATGGAGCACTGGGTGTTATACGAAAACAATGGATCGTGGATCACCACATCAGAAACTAATGATGTATTGTATGGTGACTAACATAAGATAAAAAAAAAAAAAAGAAAGAAAAAAAAATACCAAGATAGTAAATTAGATGCACTATTGCCTTTTTAGCTCCCCCTATCTTAAGCATTAGTCATTCAAATAATGTTGAAATCTTTTATTAGTAATTATATTAATTCCACTTGAATAGATCTTCATTTCATGAGTCACTGTGTACCCTTATTTTCTTCTTAAATAATTTTAATGAAATAAAAAAAAAAATGTCCATGGGTGAGCACTTGGGTGGCTCAGTCATTTAGGCATCTGCCTTCGGCTCAGGTAATGATCCCAGGGTCCTGGGATCCAGCCCCCGCATCAGGCTCCCTGCTCAGTTAGGAGCCTGCTTCTCCTTCTCCCTCTGCCTGTCGCTCATCCTGCTTGTACTCTGTGTGTGTGTGTGTCTGTGTGTGTGTGTCAAATCAATCAATCAATCAAATCTCTAAATAAGTAAGTAGGTAAGTAAGTAAGTAAATAAATAAATAAATAAATAAAGTGTCCATGGGAAAAGCATCATAAACACATTCAAAAGACAAATAGCAAGTTGGGAAAAATAATTTGTAAACACGTATTAATAGAACAAGGCTAAACTGATAAGAACAGATACTACACTGACATGTATCATATGATCTCACTGATATGAGGAATTCTTAATCTCAGGAAACAAACTGAGGGTTACTGGAGTGGTGGGGGTGGGAGGCATGGGGTGGCTGGGTGATAGACACTGGGAAGGGTATGTGCTATGGTGAGCACTGTGAATTGTGTAAGACTGATGAATCACAGACCTGTACCTCTAAAACAAATAATACATTATATGTTAAAAAAAAAATAAGATAGTAGGAAGGGAAAAATGAAGGGGGGGAAATCGGAGGGGGAGACGAACCATGAGAGACTATGGACTCTGAGAAACAAACTGAGGGTTCTAGAGGGGAGGGGGGTGGGGGGATGGGTTAGTCTGGTGATGGATATTAAAGAGGGCACGTACTGAATGGAGCATTGGGTGTTATATGCAAACAATGAATCATGGAACACTACCTCAAAAACTAAGGATGTAATGTATGGTGATTAACATGACATAATAAAATTAAATTAAAAAAGAACAAGGCTAATGTTCTTAATATGTACAGAATTTATAAAATTAATAGTAAAATTACCAACAGCCCAATGAAACAATGGGAAAGGAATATGAACAGTTTACTGAAAAGATAATCCAAACAGCTCTTTTTTAAAAAAAATATTTATTTGAGAGAGAGAGAGAGCATGAGCAGGGGCAGAGCAAGAGGGAGAAGCAGACTTCCCATTGAGCAGGGAGTCTGATTCGGGACTCAAGCCCAGGACCCTGAGTTCATGACCTGAGCTGAAAGCAGACACTTAACCAATTGAGCCACCCAGGCACCCCTGTCCAGACAGCTCCTAAAAAGATTTTTAAAAGCTTAATTTCATTTATAGTAATAGATATGCTATTAACTTATAATGGGAAACCACATATAAAATTTTATACATCCTAATGCTAGTGAGAATGTGGGAAAATACACACTTTCATACATTGTTTTAGTGTGAGTCAAAATTGGTATAATTTCTGCAGCGGCCATTTGACAATTTGTTATAAATTTAAAATACACATATCTTTTGGCCCTGAAATTCCACTTCTAAAAATTGTTCTACAAATATACTCACACAAATGAACATATATGTACAAGATTTATTGTAGTATTTATTAGAATAACAAAATATTGGAATCAACCTGAATATCCATTAATAGAGAAGTGGCTAAATAAATTATGATATATTCATACAGTGGAATATTATGCAGCCACAAAATAACACATTTTGATATGAAGTGAACTAAGTGAAAAAAGAAGATCCAGAATAGAGTGTAAGGTATTATACATGCATGCACATATCAAATATCTGCCTGATGTAGTACATGAAATCTCTTTGGGGCACTAGATAAGAGTCTGTTAAAATTGTTGCCTCCAGGGAGGGTAATTATGTGGCTGAGGAGAAGAGGTGTAAGGGTGTGTTGGTTTGTGAGGGCTGCCATAACAAAGTACCACAGACTGGGTGGCTTAAATAATACACATTATTTTCTCACAGCTCTAGAGGCTTAAAGTCCCAGATCAAAGTGTTGGCAGGTTTGATTTCTTCTGAGACCTCTCTCTTTAGCTTATAGATGGCCACTTTCTTGTTGTATCCTCACATGGTCTTTCCTTTGTGAGCATACGTTCCTGATGTCTCATATGTATCCAAATTTCCTCTTCTTAGAAGGCCACCAGTCAGATTGGATTCAGGCCTATCTGAATGGTCTCATTTTAACTTACCACCTCTTTCAAGACCCTGCCTCCCATTCAGAGGTACTGCAGGTCAGAACTTCAACATATGAATTTTATGGAGGGGACCATAATTCAGCCCATAACAAAGGGTGACTTACTTTTCACTGTAGTCCCATTTATACTTTTTGAATTTTGTGTCAGATGATGTTATACCTTGTGAAAAATAAATAACTTCAGAACAACCGTCATGGACCAAATGTTTATGTCCCCCACAATTCATATGTTGAAACCCTCATATCCAGTGTGACGGTGTATGGAGATGGGACTGTAATTAGGTCATGAGAGTGGGGCCCACACAATGGGATTCGTGCCCTTCTGTAAAGAAACACACAAGAGAGCTAGCCAGCTTCCATGTGAGGACATAGCAATATGGCAGCGGTCCATCAGTCAGGAGGCAGGCTCTTACCAGACACAGCATCTGCTTGTGCCTTGATTGTAGACTTCCCAGCCTCCAGAACTGTGAGAAATAAATGTTTGTTGTGTAAGCCATCCAGCCTATGGTATTTTTGTTATAGCAGACTGAATAGATGAATTCACTGAGATAATGACCATATAATAAAATATATCAAGTTGAAATTTTGCCTTCCTATTGGCCCAGTAAGAGAGGTTTGAATACAATTTGGTGTGACTGTTAATTTGAATATTAAGATATTAAGATAAACTTGAATATAGATGAGGGTCAGTTTAGGATATATATATATATATACACACACACATATATATATACATGAATGCATGAAAAAGATTATTTACTCTATAAAGTATTTACCATATGATTCCTTTAAAATAGAAAGCTTTCAATATGATTCATTTTGCAGACGTTTTCAGAAGTACTTCATTGCATAAAGAGAATTACACCTGAACGTTTTTATTAATTTACCAATTTAATACTGCCAAAGTAATATAACAAGATTTTCATGTAGAACAATTTTCATTCTTTGACATTCTATTCTCTCTTGAGTTACATAGCTTATGTATCTATTTAACAGTGAATTCACACTTCCATTCGAATAGAATTTAAAATGGAATGAACAGGAATACTCTTAATGCAGTAGCCATAAAAAGGCAGTTGTATATATTACTCACAGATATTGCATAGTTACCATGATAATCTAACTACTATATGCTTCCTCTAAGGTTTTAAAGAAAAGCATGAACAGTCATCTTTCTGGTTTAAGTATAGTCATGTCTAGAGGCAAGGGGATATTTGGGTGGTTCCTAAGATCCCAGGCTGCCATGTGATTACTGTAGCAACAGTTGTAAAAAGAATACAAAAGCTACACCTTCTGTAAAACTTGTTACTAATTTGGAATTTTCACAAAATGAATACCATCTATTAAAATTATTTGTTTTCATCTATTAAAATTATTTGTTTCATAAGGTAAATATAGGACTACACTAAATGTTAATGGAAACAATGTGCCATCGGAGGAAGATTAATCACTGACTTTTCATGATAGTTCTTTAAAATCTAGACTTCTTCATTACTATCTCAAGAAATTACAGACATGTTTATGTTTTCTAGAGCTACATTTTATCAAGCCATGAACTAACTAGCATTTACCACCAAGAATGCAGCTTATGGAAGAACTAGTTTGCAAATAGTCTTCTCAGTTGTGTGATGTTTAAGGTACCTACCTGCAGAAACATTCAGTTGTAACTAAATCAAAGAGCCATTTCTCTTAGGGATGGGGTAACTCGTCCTCAAGGAAACTATAGTTTTTGAGTGATGACAGTCTCATAGAGATTTTTTACAAAAACATAAATACACAGCCCATCTCTCCCCCAACTCCATGACTCCCACCTCACACTCAACAAGAACATTTGTTTATAACATAGAAGAAAGCTGGATTAAGTGTTTTGACAGTAGACATAAATTTGCCCTTAACTCTGCAAGCTAGAAAATGCTGCAGGAATTCTAGACTTAAGAAAATATTAAGTCCAAATAAGATTACAAGGTATATGTTTACTTTAACTTGGACTGTCTAGTGCCAGATTTCTTCTTTTTGGGAGAATTAGACATCCTTTCCCAAAGAACTGGAATCATACTAAATGTCAAGAGCCCAGCCAGAAAGATAAGTTTTGTTGAATGACATCACCATCAGCATATTATGATAATGTAGGCATTTTACTACGTTACTGTCACACTCAAACCATGCATTAACAAAGTCTATTTTGGGATACAGTCTACATGTTAGAATACATCACATTTCTGGTGTTCTGCAAATGAAAATAATATATAAGGTCAAACACTTCAAAATGATGCGCCTGATCATTGGTGTAACAGAGATGAGTCCCAAACTAACATGTTCAAGTACAACAAATACTCTTGTTGCTATAGTGTAATTTCTGATGTGTCCCTTTAGTTACAAAAAAATAGAGGAGCAATATTTTGAGACAGTGGGTGCCATAAATTAGGTGGTGACCCTTTGTTCCTACAAAAGTAATATTTTTCCATCTGCTGGCTAACAGCTTATGCGTACAAACAGCAGGTTTCCCAAATGCCTGCTTAAAAGTTTCAGGATGGTATTTGTTGTGTCATTTTACTTCACCTATAGAGATTGCTATCTGAATCTGCCTTTTGTAGCAAAAAAAAAAAAGCAAAACTGGAATTATCACCCTCTCAGCTGTGGGGTGTGTGTGTGTGTGTGTGTGTGTGTGTGTGTGTGTGTGAGAGAGAGAGAGAGACAGAGATTTTTTCTTCCTTTTAGTGTCCCTTTATTTTTCCTTTGTCTTGGTTTCTTGACTCCCTAGAAGCCATGACTGTGTTCTTCTCTTACCTTCCTGTTTTCTGGTCCTAGCTTAGGCGTCCAGTTTCTAGCTATGTACATATCCTCTGCCAGCTATTGGTATTATATTGAGGTTTGTGTGTGTTCCCTTTTCTCCTACCAATACCCCATGTGGACCTCCTTGATTGCCCGGGGATACTGGGTTATGTCTCTAGGGTAAGCCAAATACTCACAGAAGTCACCATAACTCACTCCTCGCTGGCAAAAAGTGACACTTATTTAACCTCATATATACATATGGAGTTTTGAGGGCTAAATGCAATTTACACTGAGAAAATTCATCATCATACTTTCTGCAAAAGTATGAAATAATCTTCGCAGGAGTCCCCATGACTGAGGGAGTGGTCTTGGGAGGAGACTTAAGACTTGCTTTCTTGCCAGCTTTCTGTTCTTCAGCAAACTTTTTCTTATGAGAACTAGAGTAATGTAGACCTAAGGGAGATGGGTGGGCATATAAGTGATGTGAATTGACTGAGGATGCAGAATGAAAGCAAAAACAAAACACACAATGGTAACGACAAATCTTATTGAAAGATACTGAAAAGTACCTAGGATATGAACAACGTAGCAGAATTAGGAAGAAATTTACTTTTTGAGACTCTCCCAAGGGTGCACCTGTCCAAAGATTATTTGGTATAATGAATCCACTCTCTGAAAAAGCACATTTTTAAGTTTTCCTTCAAATTTATAGTTTTAAATAAGCTTTCAAGATAACAGGCTATTCTTCAAATAATTCTTTCTTGCACTGAGTTTTTGGCAAGGAGCTCCATTTGGTCAAAGGACTAGCAGTTTCAGCAGAGTTTCTGAACATCCTGACTCTTTATTTTGTTAAACCTGGCCTCACTCCTATCCGGGGAGGTTAATCTGGCAAACTCTTATAATAGCCTTATTCCATTAGACACTCTCTGAGCTCAGCATGCAAAGAAACACTTTGGGGTTGAACTGTCTGATTTTGGTCCATGTGAGACTCAGTAAAGTTGATTTTCCTACTCATAACAAGACTGTGTTTTCAGGGAAAAAATGCTTGGAGCTGGGCTAATTTGGTACTTTTATTTCTAAAATATTTTTATTCAAGAAGATAGTAAAGCTGAGCCTTTCCTTCTCCCCTTTGTACCATCAGCTGTATTTGAAGTCGATTTTAACGTTGTTTTTACCAAGGGTCCACCTTCAGACAGCAGCTTTCATCACCAGGCTGGAGCCCTCGTTCAGCATTTTTAGAGCAGTCAGGGGTGAGGCCTTCCCACTCCTGGAGCCCCATTAATAAATGGAGAGCTAGCTCTGCGGCCACTGGCCAGAGCTCCCAGCGCAGCCACCCATCACAGCATGGTAGTAAATCAGCCCTGCGTGTTTTCCTAATTTTAGGTTTGGTCTGACTTAATCCATCTAATAGGAAAAACATCTGGTCTCATTTTACTTTTAATCTGTTCTTTACATCAGGAACCTTATCGCCCTGGGACCAAGTAGTAACAAGAGGTCGGTTCTTGTACCTGGGCATGGCTGTGTATGGTCCATGCCTAATAAGAGCCTGCTTTCCATTTATGCTTCCCAGTCCTTTATAGGCCTTCATTAACAGTAAAGCATTGACATCACAATCAGTTTGGGATTGTAAATTCCCCGATTAGTGAAAAGCCTGTGTTGTGACACATTTTGGGTTAAGGGGAGCTGGGTATATAATCTGGGGTGAGGGAGCTGGTTAAAGTAATTTTTAAGTGATAAGTTTGCAAAGATCTGAGTATTTAACAGCCTTTCTGTTAAGGATAAATATTCTAAAGTATTGCCTCTGAGTTGAGTTTTATTTTTATATCGTCGTATTAAGGCATACAAAATATTATTTTTAAAATGTATGGAAATATCTTAGAGGAAGCAATAAAATACTGTCATATGGAGTCAGTTTAGTTTCTGTTTATATTAGGCATGCAAGATAGCACAGCGTATTTAACTCTTTTGAAAGAACCATAAAATAGCTCCATTTTAACACTTTTGACTAGAGTTAGAAGTGGTTCTGGGTTTTAGAAATCATTTAAATGAAAAGGGACCAGGGGTCATTTGGTTTCCCAAATAGCATTTTCCACTTTGTTTACCTCAGAAATGGTATTCATTTCTGATTCTTTTTCAATTTTCAGCTCTCCTTCTTCCTGATGCCCTACCTTCCAGAGCTCTTTCTCTCCCTCTTTTGTTTTTGAGAGAACTTTCGATATAGTGTGAAGGTGGATTTTCTGATTGAGCTGAGATCAATTGTTGCAAAGGCACCAAGCTCTCCACCTGGCTTTCTACTCCTCTGAATTGGTTTTAGAAAATCATGGACAACATGAGGTAATAGCAAACTCTCTAGGAATTAACTTCAAATAGCCCCCGGCCTAAAAGCTCTTCCCAAATTTACAGTATGTTAGGGGACTTTCACTCCCCAAAGTAATGTAGCTGTTTATGCACTGCTACCTCTGAGTTCCTTTTAACTGGGGCCTGAGGAGGAGTGCACAAGCAACATTACTTCGGCAAGCAGGAATTAATTATTGAAATCAATTATTGCGTCTTTCCGATGGCTGCAGTCAAGTCCTCAGTGAGTTGACATAAAAAATACTTGTCTCAATGGCTGTCTCTGTGAAAAGAGATTGAAATAAATCAAAAAGAAAAGGGAATGACTTTCGACTTGGTTCCCTTCCATCTCTTAGGATTTCTCAAAAACTTTACTAGTTGGGAGTTGAAAGCAGAAAAGATTTTAACTCTTTTTTCCCCCTATGAATGGAGAATTCTGTTTTCTACGTAGTAAAAGGATTTTTCTCGTGATGTAGAGTTGTTTTATATTTCTTTTTTTCAAGATTTTATTTATTTATTTGAGTGAGAGAGAGCACGTAAGCGGGGGCGGGGGGGGGCGGTGGTGTGGAGGGACAAAGGGAAAGGAAGAAGCAGGCTCCCCGCTGAGCAAGGAGCCCGAGATGGGGGGCTCCATCCCAGGACCCCGAGATCACGGTCTGAGGCAAAGGCAGATGCTTAATGGACTGAGCCACCCAGGTGCCCCTGTTTTGCATTTCTGATGTGGATAAGTATTGAAACTGATTTGAAAGTGGTGCCAGCCTTGCAAGTTTGGTGCTGCCTGAAGGCTAAACCAGCATCTCTTGAACTTGCTGCCCATGTTACTTGCCTCCTAATCTTTACCAGGCATGTTCTCTCCCATTTCCATTTGTTTCTTTTGGAAACATTGAGAATTTACTTGGCAGGCGCTCTCTGATGTGCAAGATAGTTTACCATTAACAGACTTTTAATATATAGGAATAATATGGGTGAACATTTAAAGGGAGTATTTCACAGGGCTCTCTGGAAACCTTATGAGTAAGAAAAGTTCATAATGAACACACTTCCATGAATTTCAAGAACGTGAATGACTTGCAATAGCCTTTCTAATTGGAAATAGTATGATCCTTAGAAAATAAAGGAAGATAGAGTCCGAGATTGGAATATACCTGTATTCCCTAGTGCAAATTAACCACTAAATAGCAGGCAAAACTTGAGGTCTCCACCAAGCTTGAGGCCTACTGACATTTGAAACTGCAAGAAAAAGGAAGTGCTTTTGAGGCAAACATTAAGAGAAATTGAGAGATTTCCCCTTAGAACAGAAAGGATTCCCCTGGCCCAGGAGGAGGAGGAGAGATACAGAACAGTAATGAGAGTAGAGAGGTCAGTAAACTCCTGAGAAAGGGGTTCAGCAGACTGGCCAGGTAGTATCACCTCAAGGAGGGGATGGCCGAAATATGCACCTCAGTGGCCTCACAGAGATGCCTAGGCAGTGCCCTGCAGGAGAACCCACTGGTCCAGGGAGCCTTATGGACAGGACTCTGGGACAGGCCAACCACGAACTATGTGACTGCCAGCCATCACCCCCTTCCCTACATTCCCCTACTCACATGTCTTCAAGTGACCCTGGCCCTATGTAAATCTCCTGGGACTTAACCAATGTTGTAAAAGAGGGGTGGGTGTCCCCCCCAATAGTGAGATTAAATTTTCTGCTAATGCCACAGAATCAAGGGGTAGGGTTTGAAAGAGAAATGAGTTTGGCTTATAGAAAAATGAGATCATGTCTATTTCTTGCACCCTGAATTTCTGGACTATGATTTCTACATGTTTTAAATTCTATCCTTAATTTATATCCATTCAAATTGTCCCTGAATCTCTACAGCTCTAGACTGCCATATGGCTTGTCTCCTTTCTGCTGTCCTTCTTTTGGAGCTCACTATTAGCAGAGACCGTGGCACCTGAAAATTATTGCTATGTAATCTGGATTCTTAATAGAAATTCCAGGAAGCTCACTTCTGGGCAGCATATGTGAATTGAAGGGAAATAAATATTCTCTTTTTCGGGGTCAAGAAGAGTCATGAGTAATTTAATGTTGGTATCCTCTCTTGTCTCTTGTCCTCTTTGGAGCCAGTGACAATGATTAGGGACAGGTTTCCGTCTCTTGTCTTAGTACCTATATGAGAATGTGCAATTTCCCATTCTTTTTTCTTAGCTCTTTTCCCGCTTTTTCTCTTAGACCTCAGTTACTGATTCATATAGCCAAAAGAATAGATTTAACAAATATTTAATGATTCCCACTGTGTATAGTACTGCTCAGAGCCTTGCCCTAGAAGTGATGGATAAAATAACACAAAATATTGAATAGGGTGGAAGAGAGGCTGAATAAAGAGGGAAGATGAGTGATCTGTATGGGCTGAGTTCAGAAATAACCCTCAGCAAAGCCACCACAAGAACATTAGGGGATGTCAAGAGGCTAGGTGTCAAGGTAAGAGCCCACACTAAGTTAAAATTTCTAAAGCTGGAAATTTGAATTCAGATTGATGTATGAAATTATTCAATCACTTGCCATGGCTTCATTTTATTACACCAACCTTTCCCCAGAACTGCCTATTAGAAACAAAACAAAACAAAATAAAATTGTTGCTAAGATTTTCTTTATTAGGGAAGTACCTCAGAAGTATGTTTTCTTCCTGTGTTTGGGAATCCAGCATTTAACTTGGTATCTTGCTTGGGTTCTATAGAAGCAGAGCCTGAGACAGGAATTTGGGTACACATTGTTTATTGAGAGAATGCTCTTAGGAGAAAGGAAGAGAGGAAGTAGAATATGATGGGGAAAGGATCTCAGCAAGGATGTGGCTCTCAGCTTGATCCCACAGGGAGTTCTGAAGCATGTATTGTACTTTAGATTTGGTCTCTCACAATGAGGTAAGAAGCTAACCTTTTGTACCTTCATGTGAATTAGTCATTGGGTAAGGATTGCTCATTCCCTCTCCTATGAGTGTGTGTGTGTGTGTGTGTGTGTATGTGTGTGATTTCCCAGGTGTAGTGGCTCTCTTTAAGTCAAAGGCTATTTCCCAACACTCATAGCAGCTTACATTGACCCAATGAAGGGGATTTAGGCAGACTGAACAGCATTCACTGTATTTGGGATTCCCCATTTTAATATCTTTATTATTTAAAAAAACTTTCTAAATTTAAAATGTTTAACATTAAACAAATATTATTTTAGCATCTTTAATAATTTTAACATCTTTCCTATTTAATATATGAAATATGCATTTCATATTCTGATACTTTCTTAGAATTAACTCATTTAGCTATTCAGTGGATTTCTGTTGATAAGTAATTGAATTCTATAGTGTTCTTAAGCAATATAAATATTAATAATCCTAATGTCAAGTTACTTTATAGCAAGGGATGCTAGAAATAAGTTACATGTCTACATTTTAGGGATTCCTTCCTCATCCCTATTCACCCAGAAGGTATTAATAGAAAATGTGCTTTCAATGCAAGAAATTGTTTTTGTTTTACCCAAACTTTTCCAGAGAATGAAAAAATAATCTTAATAAACAAAGTGATAGGAAGAATAAATGAGAAAAAGTAGAATTGGTATTTAGAAAACAAGAGAACAGTGGTAGTATTATAAATCCATTATTTGGAACTGCCTTTTTCTATTTGGACATCAGTAATAAGATTTATAAATGGCTTGGTAACCCCAAATTTCTTACAAAGGTCATCACTGAGTATTATTAGCCAATAGGTATAGAGAATATGCATTTGGCGAAATTAATAGTTGTTTTTTTATTTCTTATAAGACCACACAAAATATGGATTTCAATCTGTCAGCATTAAGAAAGAAGAGGGAAAAGGTCTTGATTATAAGAAATCATAAATCACCATGAATTCTTGACTTGGTTCTTCTCTACTCTCACCTCAACAGGCCATTCGGACTTATGCAGGAAAACACAAAGCTCTTCAGGTTGAAATTTATTATTTTCCCTTCCAACAATGACCAGGTAAGAATCTTTGTACATCAGATACTGTTACTAAGGATTTGCACCATTTGCAGATTTGAAGAAGGATTCATTCCACACTGTGAGGGTTAATGCTTCCTCAATGGCTGACTAGGAACCATTTGAAGAATTTGAAACTTGTTATTTTCACATTGGTACTGTACATATGTCTCCAGAGTGTGGGAGCTTCATAAACAACACATTTTGATCTGAGCAGATGTACTGCATCTCTAGAGGTTAGGAAGTTCATTATTACAGACAGCCCACCTAACATCCATTTGGTTAGACTCCATTAGGTATATTAAAATACAAAGCGAAATGTCTGAATGAAAAGTTTATTTGGTGATCAGCAGGGCATTCACATCTCTTCCCGACAAGGAAAACTTTAGTCTCAATAGTGGTGGCCACATTCAAGTGATATATATTTGTAATATTGACTACTGTGTGGGTACTACTGACGGCTTTTACTGTTCCTAAAATAAATGTCTTCTAGCAGCACCTAATAGACATGATCTTAGCCATTTTTATATTCCAGGGAGGGACTAATGTTATTGTCCTTACAGGGTAGAAAGGAAATATGGAAGCAGACAAAGGGGATACATGGTATTCTTACATGCTTTTGATTCATGTTTCACCTACATGGTCACTCTGCTCTAGCAGAAATGATTCTGTACTTCCAGGGGGGGGGAAAAAGTCTACTTTAGGATTAGCCAGACAGCAAATGACATCCCTTAAAGCAAAGGGCTTAAAGAGGAAATTATGAAATATATTAAATTTCTCTCAAATGAGATATGACTCCTAGGATGGTAATCAATTTTTAGTTGAGAGGTAGTGAATGGAGGTTAAATCATGAATTCACACTTTCCCTTGTGATCATCAAATCAGCACTCTTAAATTATCTACTTTAAAGGCTCAAAGTCACTTGTTGTTTTATGCTTCTCCCATGTCCCTGGTGCTAGCATATTAATGGTCTTTGCCATTTGTAGAGTAGCAAGCTGCCAGATCAATAAACGTGCTTAGCTGCTTGCCATTAAAATTGATCTGTACTACCCTTCCGATTGACGTCATATCCAGCTGTAAATATCATCAAGTAAGCTGTCAACTCATTTTCATTATGAATGTTTTTCATTTCAAAAGATGGACTTCAGTTGGACAGCATGTTAGGATTTTTCTTCATTATTTCTGACATTTCCCCAATAGCATCAAGTGCATCTTTAAAGGGAAATCAGGATTGGCCAAGAACTTTTAAAAAGAAGGGGGAACTGACAACAGCGACAACAACAACAACAACAACGACCAAACAAAAAAGACAACTACAGACAAACATCTTTGCAAGCTAGAATGTCATATATTTCTAAGAGAATCAAAAGTAGCAATGCTTGGATGATCTTTTTCACATGTGAACCAGGCCCAGGAGGCCTTTATGAGCATCTGGGTTTACATAAAGAAAATTGTAGTGTTATATTCTTGGAAAGATACATCTTCAACAGAGCTTACCATTGGAACTTCAAAGGTATATTTGTTTATGTGATATTGACCAAAAATGCCCCCTGAGAAAAATTCTGGTTATTGTCTGTAAACCATTTTGAGAATTAGTGTCATATGGTGGTGAGGGTACATACCTGGGAGTCCATCAATGTGAAAATCCTGGAAAGGTCACAGTTTTTCTAATAGAATGTTAAACTTACCATGTTAGCTCGGTTTCTCAAGAATATTCCTTTGTCCTTATCTAGCAATACAGAACACAGGTCCCTCAGGTCTTTGTCTACCATCCAGCTCCCACTGAAAGTCTGAGAGGGGAAGCGATGTTTGTTATAGATACTTTAAAGCTCATCTATTCCTCTAAAAATTCTAAATTAGTGTAAATATAGCAAAATATATATGTGTATACATGTATACATAGAATATGTATTATATATGTATTATATGTATAATATATAATATATATTATATTATAAATAAACAAACATGCATATAAATATATTAGGGATGATAAGATGCACACAGAAAATTAGAGAGCATTTTTGAATTATTAAGTAGTCTGATATTACCATATTTGGACTACATTTTCACAAAATTATTACTGTTATTTTTTTACATTAGGACTCAAATTTTTAGTTAAAAGTTATTACAAGAAACATTTCTACAAAATTCATAACTACATTTGTTACAAAAATAATTACAGTTACAATCTGTATCACTCCATATATCCTATATGAAGTCTTGACTAAGAAATATCTTTTAGAGTTTAATGCTAAGCAAACTTTTGTTTCTTTGGTGAGAATCTAGAATCTTCTTCCTTGTTGATAATGAGGTTGTGTAACTGTTATTTCCCTTTAGTGCTGGCTGCCAGGAAGCTCGGAATTAAATTTGAAATCTACCATAAAAATTAAATAAGTATGAAAGCATATATATATATTCTGTATATATACATTTGTGATTTTATATTTTTATCATTATTATCACTTTCCATAATCTCCTTTTAAACTATCTCAAATTCTTTGTGAAATGAGACAGAGTAAAGTAAATATAAACAAATGGAAGATTGTTTATCAGGGTGTCAGTTAATGCTGTCTTAAAAACATGTCAACTTTCAGTAAAAGTGAAAACCACAAATTATTTACTTCAAGAAAGTCCACATTCTTTTTGACAGAATGTACAGAATTTATAGTACTAATAAGATCTATACTGTGAATGCCTACTTAGTAATAGATGTAAGAATATCTGCTGGCTCTGCTAATCTTTCTAACCACCTTGCAAATAGTGACAATGTGTGTCCATTTTTCTGAGGGTCAGAGAGTTTGAGTGACTTATTTATATTAAGGTCACCTACCTGGTAGGTGATAGAGACACTGCTCAAATTCCTCACATGAAATGGGGGAATAAATTCTGTAGAGTATCGGTTCCAGAGTCTGGTGTACTTTAAATTACAGGAATGATAAGTTCCATGTCTTGTCTATGTTTGTTTTCTTAGGTGCCTGCCTGGCAAAGAGTAAATGCTGAAGGATATTTGATACATAACTAAAAGACCAAATGAGTAAATAAATCATGAGTAATATAACAAATAGCAGAAATCATATGATATATAATTTAATGAATAATATAATTATATAATGCATATAATATTTCAATTATATAATATTTGAGTTCATGTTAATATTTGTGTTATTTGTATTACACATTAAATTTTAAATGATAAGTACCCATCACTTCCAAAGCATTTCATAGGTGAGTTTACACAAACTATTCCACTGAATTTCACAGAAGATCTATGAGGCAGATGTCTAGGAAACCAGCCTCAGAAATCATGAAGTAACTAGCTGAGGATAGTGAATGATGAAGTTGGGATTTGAATCCCCATCTAACTATAGAGCTCATGATCAGATCAAACTTTGCTGATAAGTGATCTTTACTTAACTGATCTTTTATTTAATTCTAATGAGTGAGTTCCACATTTTATAAATCTATTCGACTCACTCATAACTACATGTCAAACTTATTTGATCACTCCTTCCTGGAGACACTTTCATCACTTGGCTTGCAAGCTCCCACACTCTGTCAGGTTTCTCCCTACTTCACTTGTCAATCCATCAGGCTTTTTTGTCTATTCCTCCTCTTTTCTTCAAGGATGAGAATGCTGGTTTGATCCAGTGCTTAGTCCATGGTCCCCTTCAATTCTCTGTCAAAACTCATTCCCTTGGTGATATCCATTATCATGGCATTAAATACTTTTTTTATGCCCAGGCTCCCAAATTTGTACATTTAATCCAGACCTCTTTCCTCCAGATTCATAAATTCAACTGTCTACTTTACATTTCTTCTTGGATATCTACTAGGCATCTCAAACTTAACATGCCCAAATCTGAACATCATATCTTTTCTCCTAAACTTGCTCCCCAACTCAGTTGAAGCCAACGTCATCCTTGCAATTGCTCAGGCCACACACCTTAGTGTCATCCTTGACAACACACCCTCTTTCTCTTTTCATATCTCACATCCACTACATTAGCAAATCCTGTTGGTGTTACCAACTTGATATATTTGAAATTGGGTTATTGTCTCTAGAGTGACCACTCTGATTTGACCCTTCATCATTTTTCTTCTGGATCATCACAATCTCCGGCTAACTGATCTCTGCTTCTGCCCTAGTCTCCTTGCCATCATGAGAACAGGCATGGTGATCATCACATTAGTTCTCTGCCCCAAAACCATATAATGGCTCTCTCTTTTACTCAGAGAAAAAGTCATGGAAAAAGACCCTGTTGACAGTGGTCTGCAGGGTGTACACATCCTGGCCCTCTGTTTCCTCTTTGAAATCTTTTACTTAGCTCTTCCACTTTGCTGTTCCTCAAACAAGCCAAACAGGTATTCATTTTAGAATTTTTCTCTGTCTCTCTCTTTTATCTGGAATAAGAACATTCTTTTTTTTTTTTTTTTTTTAAAGATTTTATTTATTTATTTGAAAGAGAGAGAGCACATGAGAGGGGGGGAGGGTCAGAGGGAGAAGCGGGCTCCCTGCTCGTCAGGGAGTCCGACGCGGGACTCGATCCCGGGACTCCAGGATCATGACCTGAGCCGAAGGCAGTCGCTTAACCAACTGAGCCACCCAGGCGCCCTGGAATAAGAACATTCTAAATAGGACTTTCTCAATCAGGACTACTCTGATCACCCAATTTAAAATTGCACCCTTTCCCCCAGTCTTTCATACCCTGATCTACCATTTCTTTTTCACCAATTTATTTCTAATATAATACATTACTCATGCTTATTTTGTTTTGTTTTTCTTTCTGTGTCAATCTGCCAGAATATAAACTTCTCAAGGACAGGAGTATTTATTTATCAATATATCCCAGTCTCCTGAACAGTGCATGAGTCATAGTATATGCACAATAGTTGTTAAATTAACAAACTAATTCATATGTGGGAAATTACAGTGCCCTTTTGCAGTGATTATAGGTTCACTGTCAACTATTCTAGGACAAATTGCAGCTGACTTTTGTGATTATAGGCAATTACTATAGGCAGGTCCATAGCATACCATGCCTTTAAGGTTAAGTCGGAGAAGTCTATGCTGTAATGCAGTGTGTTCATTTGACCAAAGTGGTTCCTAAACCTGTTAAAGGCACATACAGGCATTCCCTTTTCTTACCACTTGCCTTTGCCACTCTGTGCATTGATTATATAACAAAGATCTAGTAAAGTGTAGCACTGCTTATTACAGTTTGTTTCTCTTTATATTTTACCGAGATAACATCTTATTTGCAGGCAGGTACAGCCAGGGTGAATCGGATTTCTCTTCCTGGCATTCATTTTTAATTCCTTGTCACTGGAAAGGCATTGTCTAAAAGTGAGGACTACTTAGAGCAGGGTTTTGTTTTGTTTTGTTTTTTTAAATCAGAGTCTCATACACATCTGACTTTAATTTTCATTTTGGTATATTTTATCTCAATCCTAGCTAATAGGTTGTAATTGACACACAATCCTTCATTGGTCATTAGGAAACCTTCTGATTTGTGTGTGTGTGTGTGTATGTGTGTGTGTGCAGGCACAGAAATATTAAACACATTTTTAAATAAAAACATGACCCTATAATGCAAAGATTTTCATTTTAATATATTATTTTTAGTTTTTTCCTACCTATATGTTTATTTTGTATGGTTGAATTTGTAAAATTTGTTTAGATCTAGTGTTTCTTCTCCAGATATCAATCTCACTTGTTAGTCAACCATCTATGTTGATCAATTCTGAAGCACTGAGTTTCATAAACACTGGAATCCAGTAACTAGAGGGAAACCCATAAAAAGGGGGGCACAACTCTCTTTATAACAGACTTTTCCTTCAATTTAGTGTAGTCATTTCCTTTTAAGCATTTGAGTGAGTTTCTTCTTTAGCCATGAACCAAAAATGAAGTGATTAAATTTGTGATGAGTGTTATTAAGTACCCCATACTACAAATCATTTCTCTACGTCTAAAACATAGAATGACAAAATCTTAGTAGTTTTTAGAATTTCTTATCTTATTTTTAAGGAAAATGTTTGAACTTAATTTATTGCTTTATTGTCATTACTTTGCTTTCTTAAAAACAACAGGTCCTCTCTTTTAATGAGTTGCTTAATTTTCTCCAGTCTTGACGAACAGTTTAAATTGTCTTGGGTTTTCAATCTGTTTTGAGTTTAACTCCCCTCCCCAAGTTCTGTATTCATTTTCCTAGGTTGATTTGATTCACTCTCAATTAATTAATTTACAATTAATTAATCCTCCTTCGACGACTGCCTTAGTGGCATCACAACTCATATTAATGGAGGCATGCCTGTTCTAATTAAAATCAATATGTAGTTCCTAATGACATAGTCTTATCTACTAGAAATACTGAAACACTAGATGGAATACGTTCTGTTTTTAGACCAAACTCCATATGACCTAATACCATTTTGATAGTATAGTTGCAATAAAAACACTTATTTTGTATCTTAAAATATAATATGACTAAGATCATTTGTATGCTGGTCACTATATGCCCTAGTAATTAACACATTGTCTAGAAATTAGAATGACATTGCCCTTTTCAATCAGATAAATCATTCCTCCTCCATACATGTTATCCACTTAGGATTTTAGGAATATGTAATGCATTCATTTAAATGCCACCTAATTTGCTAGGCTTTGCCATGGTATAAATTCTAAATTTGTTGCAATTATTGCTAAAGTTGTAGAGTAAGGGCTTCATCTTAAAAGGCGTTTTAGTTCCAATTGTGAATCTGACACTGATCTAAAATAACATATTAGGAGGAGACAACATTACTTCTGTATCCGCCCTTACTGGAGCAGCACTGATAAAATTTTATAGTGGGCTGGCATAGGGATTAAGTTATAGTCCCCTCCCAATTAAAGGACAGCCAGTTTATTATACTATGTATGGCAGGGAAAGCAGGGAGAGCTCATTTGATATTAGTTTAAATTTGGCATAGAATTTTATATAGTGTGGGCTTTGTCTAACTAATGATCATGGATATAATTTTAAAAAGATGTTTCAGATCATATGCATTAAACTGAAGGGAAGAAGCTCTGCCTTCTTGAGATGACCAAAAAGTCTAAAATGTGCTCTCAATAGCCCAACTTTCTAAAAACATGATACTCTGTGCTTGTTTCTCTGACCTATTTTCCTTGGTCAGCCTTATGATTTTTCCTTTTTCTCTTTGACTATTTATGTATCATGTAAAATATCAGCATCTTTAGATACCATCATAGCCTATAGAAGGCCAAGCAATCAATATTAAAACAGTGCTTAATCTATACAAAGCTCTGTGTGGAAAGCTATATAAAATCTAAAGAAGGGGCGCCTGGGTGGCTCAGTCGTTAAGCATCTGCCTTCGGCTCAGGTCATGATCCCAGAGTCCTGGGATCGAGCCCGCATAGGGCTCCCTGCTCGGCGGGAAGCCTGCTTCTCCCTCTCCCACTCCCCCTCCCACTGCCCCTGCTTGTGTTCCCTCTCTCGCTGTCTCTCTCTCTCTGTCAAAATAAATAAACAAAACCTTAAAAAAATAAAATAAAATCTAAAGAAGTTCCTGCTCTCAGGGAGCTAACACACCCATTTTCTGCTCAATGTCTATTTCTCCCTTCTCACTGGTCAGAAATTGTCAATTTTAATCTTTTTTTTAAATACTATCTCGTTTCTCTCTCTCTCTTTTCCCCAGTCAGATCCCTTTATTTAGATTTCTTTTTGATGATTCTTATTTCATCCATATTAACTCTTGCCACAATATCTTGCTCCTCAATTTAGAAGAATTTCTTTTTATATTTAATCCTTTAGTTTATTCTCTTTAATGAACCATTGAGCAACATAACTCCAGTCTCAAATGTAGTTAAATCATATCTTATGTGGAATGGTGAAAGCTTATTCTAGTACAAATGCAAAACAGACAGACACTATTTCTGTAATGCATTTGTAAGACACAATTCAAATTATTTATCCCTTGAGAATCACTGGTCATACAATATAGAGAAAAGCACCTTTCAAGGGAATAACCTAGCACAGTGTTTGTCCTTATCAATGCCAGTATTAACCTGGATGGAAAGTAATTCTGCTAGTAAATTTGGTGACCAGGGTAGTTTGTGCATTCAGTGACATGTACTAGAATAGCAAATCAACTTTTTAGGTTTAAAAGACTCTTGGGCTTTCTCTTTTTAATCAGGCTATTGATTCTTTTGCCCAATCGCTACTACCAAACACAGACACACAACTCTTACATATACTGTTCATTAACAAAACCAGCCTAACATTGACTTTTCACTTGTGTACTTTGAAACACACTGGGATCTATCTTGAGGTGATAAGAATGATCACTGAGACCACTGATCTGGTACTATTCTTCATTATAAAAACAATATCCATGAAGCAACGTAACCAATCCTTTCTCCTTTCCACTGTTTTTTACTTAGTCCCATAGATGATTACACTTTACATATTAAAGACTTAAAAAATGGAAGGACAAAATAAATAATTTTAGAAATTCAAAATTGTATATTGTATTGAATTGTAAATGAGGTGTCTTCCCACCCTGTTTCAGTTCCTCCTCCCAAGGCAAATGTTGTTCTTGGTTTCCTATGTGACCTTCCATGTGCATGACATAGTCTTTACACACCTCTGTCTCTACTTATCGATCTATTGTTCTTTTAAAAATACAAATAGTGATAGATTATATACATTACTACTGAGTGAATTTTATATACTAAAAAGTATCCATTGAGCAATTCCAACTAATTTATGTAGGTACTCCCTCTTAAGGAGGTGGAACATAATTCTCTACTTCTTAAGTTTTTTTTTAAGATTTTATTTATTTATTTGACAGAGACAGAGACAGCAAGAGCAGGAACACAAGCAGGGGAGTGGGAGAGGGAGAAGCAGGCTTCCCGCCGAGCAGGGAGCCCGATGTGGGACTCGATCCCAGGACCCTGGGATCATGACCTGAGCCGAAGGCAGTCGCTTAACCAACTGAGCCACCCAGGCACCCCATGTTTTAAGATGCTCATGGACTCTCTTCTAAAAAAGTAAAGTATGGAAAAGGAGGAAAATAATAATTTACAGTGGAGAAAACCAACAAACACAGCCTTAGCCAGGTGGTCAAGGTTAAGCGATAAGCCATGTTGATAAGCCATCAGCAATCAGTGGTCACTTTGATAGCATATATCCTTGATATCATGTGATGAGAATGGCAATTTCGCTCTGTGGTCTTCCTTCCTAAATCCCATAACCCCTGACTAGCCATGAGAAAGACATCAGACAAATGTAAATTAAAGGACGTTGTACAAAGTACTTGGCCAGTACTCCTCAAAACTGTCATGGTCATCAAAAACAAGAGAAGTCTGAGAAACTTTCATAGTCTAGAGGAGCGTAAGAAGATTTTATAGCTAAATATAAGGTAGTATCCTGGATAGGATCCTAGAATCAAAAAAGGACATAGGCAAAAACTAAGGAAATCTGAATAAAGTATGAATCGTAGTTATTACTAAAGTATCACTATTGGTGTTTGTGACAAATGCATTATAGAAATTGGATGTGAGGTATATGGGAACTCTCTAACATTCTTGAAATTTTTCTATAGTTGAAAATTATTCTAAAATACAAAGTTTATTAAATGTTTTAAAATGAATCCTTTGTGTATGGCTGGATTTATATTGTTGTTTACCATCATAACCTACCAGCTATAATAATCTACATATTTCAGATAATGCTTTAACTTTTAGAAATAAATTGTAGTTTTAAATAGAATATATGGAATATTTAGAATATCCTCGGTAGACTTACTCTCTTAATCATCTTCAATTATATATGGTATGTGACTAAAGACATGTAAGCAAGACTGCTTCATTTATAATACAAGTATTAGAAAATAAAATGTGAACAATTTCCACATCCAAGGGTATTCTACATTCTTATTAGTGTTTAACATCTTCGTTAGTGATGAAGTAGATGTCATGCAGCTCTCTTATGGTGGACATAACTCCCTTTGACAGTTAAGCCTGGAAATAGGTTAAAGTCACAAAAGTACAAAATAATATACATATTTTGAAAAGATTGGCTGGATTGAAGCGTGGTTGTAGAATTAACTGTGTGTTACTGAACATGTAAGTTGACCCCAAATCAACAATACCCAGTAGTTTACAATAAGCTGCAAGTCTGGGATGTGTAACTGTTGGACTAACACCACCTAACAGATGTCCAGGGTAGGGCTAAGCCGGGGTTCTGAATGGAAGCACAGAGTTTATCGGGTTGATCAGACAGGGACAGAGATAACCCTGGAAACCAGACCGGCCCAGAAAACCAGCTGCAGAAATGGGAGGATTATAGTGAGGCAGGTGGAAAATGGTATCCAGAGAGAGGAAAAAGATCAGAGTTGGGAAGGTTTAATAAGAAATAACTTGGAAATTTATTAAGTGAGCAGAAGAGGCAACACAACCAATAGGAATGACGTCTGGTCCATTTGTCACAAGCACCTATTTTCATATCTTTGTGTCTTTATAAATGCTGCTCCCTCTCCCTGGAACACTTTTCTTTTCCCATTTCATTAATCTCCTTTCCTTCTTTACTCGGTTCCCATAGTTCCCATATTACCTTTCTAGTGGTGAGGGAAGGTCCCTCTCCAGGTCGAGTTAGGTGCCCCTCCCATGTGCCTCCGTGGTCCTCTGAACTTTCTATCAGGGACAGATCTGTTGATCTGAACTTTGTCTGTCTGTGTATCTCCAGCAGTCATTTATGAATTCCGTCCTGGCATGGACTCTGCCTTTTTTATTGTTGTTGTTTGAATCTCTGTACACTCCATGCCCAGTGCAATGTACAATCACAGTAAATACTCTCCCTGTGCTTGCAGAATAGAAGGGTTGGCAAAAATGAAGCGGGGTGCCCATACTGAGGCCACTCAGGTGTTTGACAGATTGTCAACAGCAAAGGACCTAGACTCTAATATTTTGAGATTCAGTGCAGGCATCATGATCCATGAGGCAATCCTCGATTAATGCCTTGCATTCTTCAGATCCTAACATTTGACTGACACGAAATCTACAAACACACAACCAAAAGCAGATCTAAGGAAACTGAAAGGAACTAGTGACACAAAGATGAGAATTTGTAGGGAAATAAAATTTCAGAAGAAAGGATAAAGGAATTGGTACTTTGTTTCTTTAAGGGCCTAGAAGAGAAGGCAATTGAATAAAAAAATCTTCAAGGCTAGACAAGGAATTTCCATCTGAACTGAGATGGAAAGAGAAAATGAACTAAAACTTGAGTACAAGGAAAAATTACCCATCAGTTACAACTGTTTATCATTAAGATACATGCAGGGAAGTGGTCATACAACTATCTTCTGGATAGATTTTTATCTACAGGAGTTAGTTTATGCTTAATCCTGTATGAAGTTGAGTCAGGGAGCTAAATGATTGTAAATGCTTTGTCCAGTCCTAAGATTCAGTGATTCCAGTGGTGAGAGTACATTTCTCCTTATAAAATTCATCCTGGAGATGTGTGATTCTCTAAGTAAACTTTAAGATAAAGCATTATAGTTTGGATCTTCCCAAATGATCTCTAAGTTGTTCTGTACACTTGAGCCTCTGATGGTCATGAATCACTGCTAATCTCTTAGAAACATATTTCTCCAGATAACATCAGTTTCTCTCAGAATACAGGGAGGAGAGAAGGACTGCATTTCTTTTATGCTTCTGCTGAGAATAATCGTAGACATTTATTTGAGACAGAAGAAGTTAAAATCACTTGGGGTCGGTATCTGGTTCATAAACAGGCAGTTCTTTGTATAGAAACCCAGCTGACCCAACGCAGCATCTGGCTTGTTCCTTGTGGTAATTGTGTGCTCAGACAAAACTCTCCTTATATTTTTTTCTGTAGTCGCATTTGCCAGTCACACCAAACCAAGAAAAATCTACCTCCTTTGTCAGCCTGGTAACTCATTATTTGGCGATAGTTTACAGCAATCTCCAACAATGTGATACATAATAGTGTTAATACTATAAGAATATTTATTTCAGGTGTTATTTAACTAGTTCTGAAAGCACTTGGAGTTTTCCAACAGCGGGATAAATTCTGTTGTTATGCCATTTCAAGGACTGTGAGATCTGTACTAAGCAACTGCAGAAATGATGCTCCCCTTCTCTCTTCCCATTTATTTCTGTATTTAGATCTCTGAAAGAAAAAACAATCCCTATGACCTAAAAACAAAAGGCAAGATGAGCACATTCAACTTTCCTTTTGACCTTGTAGCTCTGATATGCGAGTAGCAAATTTTCACTTGAAAAATCAACCTTCACCACCATGACCACGCCCCCCCGTTTGGCTGGGGGGGGGGGGGGGGGTTGGGAAGCCTGAGGCAAACATTATCAACTATTCTAGGAAAATTTAAAATATGTATGCAGCCATAGGGAATTCTCGTATTTGAGTGGGAATAAGCAGTTCCAACTGCAAGCTGCTGTTAGGGTTACAGTGCTCTGACCACTTAGGCTGAAAGTGAAAGAGGCATTAATTAAGTAATAACGATCAAGGTATGGGGCATTTCCTGGGGATTAATGACCAGCTGGGGGAGTTGATAGCCCACAGTGCAGCCAAGGGCCATTAACCCCAGCTGGTCATCAATTCCTGGGCCCTGTGTTATAGTCATTATTGCTATCATAAGCCAAAAATGAAAAGCAAATGGGTCTATGGATTACTTTTATGGATGATGCAGTTTCAGTTGGTATCTACAGGGCATTCCTGGAGAATGAATGCTCTGTCCACGAGCCAATCAGGTGCTTCGACATTCCATTCTACTTAGGATGCTGCCTGGGAGGAATGCAGGGCGAATGAGATACGCAGCCAACGGTTGAAAAGTTTCAGGTCTCTGTTGACACTTAAGAGCTATTTGAAACCATAAAGACCACATGGAGGAAGATGCAGGGAAAGAGAAGTGCTATATGGGTAGGTGTGTGTTTTCTTCTGGGTGCCCCAGTTCAGTGCCTTTATTGTGAAGTGAAGAAAAATCATTGGATGGTAATGAGACTCCTAGAAGACAGAAAATGCCAATTTGCAGAAGGAAAAGAGAGATAAAAGGACTATGTACTCTAAAAAAAGAAAAAGCCCTCACATACGTTAAAAATAAAGAATGCGAGAGACTGTCAGCTTACAGTGATCAGGTTGGACAGATAGAAATTAATTATATTTGGTTTAAGAAGCTGCTTCTGCAGCCTTGGTCAATTTTAAGAAGCACGTCAGAAGATATCTCAAACTGACTTTCCAATTACCATGGATGGCAGCAAAGTGCGTTGAAACAAAACTCATTTTAAATGGGCAAATGCATTTGATGCTGACTGACAATATTTTAAAAATTTATAAATTTAGTCACTGGTCAAGCTCTTCTGAAGGTGATTCTGAGCAGAGTTGACCTCTGCTAAAGGAGAACAATATTAATGAAAGCTCTTCATCATCAAATTAATAATCTCAAATAAGAGGATGCAGTGGGACAGTGTGAGCCCATGCACATGTGCATGCCTGTTGGGGGATGCTGGGAGTAAAAAATGTTGAGTTGAAAAATAATTTTGAACCAGAATTTTAATTTAATTGTAAAGTCATTCTACAAAAACCAATACCCAAATCCACATTTCCTAGTACTTGATAGTGGTTGGAGAGATGAGTTTTTGAATAGAGATATGTAAGAAATGAAGAAATTGGGTTTCCTGCAGTTATTTTCCACTATGAACAAATCCTTAAAAATCATACTTTTTCAGTGGAGAACTGCTTGCAAGACAAAAAGTACATCGTGTGTTCATATTACACACATATCCTCCTCCCACTCCATCAGAAGCAAGAGCTAAAGTAGGATGAAGGAAGATTAATGAAAGCTCAATGACAAAATAAATAGTATCTTAAATACCAAAAGCATACATTATTAGATACAGATAAAATACAAATGGCATCCCTGTGTTTCTAGGTTGTGTTTTTATCAGCGCCATTTTCTGTCTGTGATGGCAAAACATCTTAAGGAAGGAAATTCATTTTTCAGATGAACATCATTTTAAACTCCGAACATAGAGGAAAGCCTGGGTTCAGTTAGGTTTCTTTGACTCACAACTATACAGAGAAGACTCGGCCTATTAGTGGTAATCCTTGAATGTTTGACATTTTCTCCAACTCATCTAGTATTCTTCTCCACATGTTCCTGGATCATTAAAGATGGATAAGAGAAATTCATAAACTAGTTTGTATAATCTGCCTACTCATACAGTAATATAATAGATGTGAGCAAAATAAATCATGTTGAGTTAATTATTTTTAACTTTTCCACTTTGCTCCCCTTCAAAACATTGTCCACCCTCAGGGATCCAGATATCCATCCAAGTGGATGACTTCTAAATCTACATTTTTAGCAATGATCTCTCACCCAAGTTTCAATCTTGAATTTACAATAGGCTTCGAGCTTTTATATCTTATGGTCCTGCTGACTCCTGACATTCAATAGGTCCCAATCCAGAATTACTACATTTCCCCTAATCTCTCTGTCTTTCCAAAATCTCACTGTTTCTGGAACTATGATTTTCCCATTGACCCAGGCTAAAGACCCTGAAGTTATCCTTGATTCTAACTCTCCATCATCCTGCATCACCAGGATGTTGTCAGTAAATCCTAACATTCTTTCATGTGCAAACCATGGCACACTTGTCCTTAGATTCCTCCCTTTCTCATACCTTCCCCATCTCCATTGTCAGATGAATCGATGATATAAACTTGAAGACACCTTTCTCCTGGCTGGGCTGTCCTGTTCAACATTTTAATCAAAGACTTAAACAAAATATAAAAGTCACTATCAAATAGGCAGAAGGCAAAAGTCTGGAAGGAATAGTGAATATTTTGCTCGAGTGAATCAGAATCGACAAGATATGGATTTGTCACTCCCTTCCTTTATAAGCTCTTGAAGGTTTTCTGTTGCCTTCAGCATGGAACCCATGTTTCTCAGCCTTGAACATCCACCTTTAGTTCTCCCCATTACTTTCTGTGTACCCTGTGCCCTAAGCTGCCCAGTTCCTTCATGTGTCCTTCCTTTTCACACCCTGATAACTTTTTTCAAGGGGTTTCATAATCTGGAAGTAATCTTGTACTGCAAGTCTTCCTGCTCCTAAAAAAGCTCCTACTTACTCTTTCTTTTTCACTATTAAGTTTTAATTCAAATTTGGACAAGTGTTGGGAAAACCCGCTCCTATTTAGTCTTATAATACAATCCAACAATCATGCTCCTTGGTTAAATGAGTTGAAAACTTATGTCTACACAAAAAAACTTGCACATGGATGTTTATAGCATCTTTATGTATAATTGTGAAAACTTGGAAGTTGCCAAGATGCTCTTCAGTAGGTGAATGGATTAATAAACTGTGATATACCCAGACAATGGAACATTATTCAGGCTAAAAATATGAGCTATCAAGTCAAGAAAGAAGATGCAAGAATCTTAAATGCATATTACCAAGTGAAAGAGGCCAATCTAAACAAGCTACATACTATATGATTCCAACTTTATGATACTCTGGAAAAGGCAAAACTAGTAAAAAGATAGTAAAAAGATCAGAGGTTGCCAGGGGTCAGAAGGCGTGGGCAGGTGAAGGGAAGAATAGGCAGAGCACAGAGGATGTTTTAGGACAATAAAAATACTCTGTATGATGCCCAAATGATGGATACATGTTGTTACCCATTTTTCTAAATTTGTGGAATGTACAACACCAAGAATGCATAGTAAACTATCAACTTTGGGTGATTATGATGTGTCGGTGTATCAATTGTAACAAATGTGCCACTCTGGTGTGGAATGTTGATAACAGTGGGAGGCTAATCAGTGGGTATAGGGGAAATATTTGTTCCCCTCAATTTTGCTGTGAACCTTAAACTATGCTAAAAAATATAAAGTCTTCATAAAATAAAATAAGCAAATATTCCTACCCATCTTTCAAGGCCTAGCTAAATGTCTTATTCTCTCTATAGTTTTCCCTAATGCACCTAACCCTCCTAATAAGATTAAATGCTTCCTCATCTTTATTACCATGGCATTTTCCATAAGCACCCCATTTTAGTGTTTACCATTTTGTGGTTTCTTTTATTTATTACTTAGTGTCCTGGAAGCCTGTGAGTTATTTGATGGCAGGGAATTTTATCTTATTTATTTCTAATTCTTAACACCCAAAGAAATGAGAGGCACACAATGGGTACTCAAATGTCTGTTGCATTTTGTTGAATAGAGTAAGGGGCCAGCCCTAGCTAGGTGAAATTGAACTTGAAAAATATCCTATATTGTACTGTTCAAGTATAAGGACTTACCAGCAGTGTGAATAAAGGTTATCTAGAGGTGTAGTCAATATTAACTTCACTTTGAAGCAATATGATTTTAGGTGGAATCAGTCGGAATGAATAAAGTATGTAGAAAACTGGAAGTTATAATTCCATATTCTCTTGCACTGGTGTGAAACCAAGTATAATACCTATATTACCTAAAATACACAGATTATTATATCCTACAAAATGTTGGGAACCACACTTTAAAAAGAACCCAGATAGAATGAAATGTTTTTCAAAGGTGAACAGCAAGGATGGTGAAAGGAATTAAAAAAACAAAAAAACAAAAACATGTTCTAAGGGGACACGCAGAAGGAGACAAGAATACTGATTTCTGATGTTCTAGCAAACGTCTCTGGGGCATGAGTGGAACTGGCCAGTTCTGTAGGACATTAAGGATGAAATTAACAGACTGGGTGTGAGCTTCCAGGAGGAAGATTTGCTTCTGTGGAAGAATAGTTTCTGATCATCAGAGCAGAACCTAAATAGCATGGCTCACCTCTGGAAGTAGTATCACTTGGCTGGATCACTTGTCCAACCAGTATAGGTTGGAGACCTACTTTTTAGGAATGATATAAAAGGGACAACTAGATATTCTCATAGATGTATTTTTTGCTCAATTGGCTCATTCGTTACCATCAAAAATTAAAGAAAGTTTACATATGTTTAGATGGAGCATGAACTCATTATTTCATTAGTTGCCACAGACTCAACCTATTTTATTGTCATAATTATTTGCTGCACATATTTATGTTTTTACCTCCCTAGCTCTTGAAGACATTTAAGTTTTCAACCTCTGATTTTGAAGGTTTCTTCTAGCTGTGATATTTTAAGCTTCTCTCCTCAACATAAATTCTCTTCTCCATCTGCTCAGTCCAGTGTCTTCATTGGTCTGTGGAAGTTTTCCTTACTGTAACCACCTCTTCTCCTCTCCATCTATGCTTTTAAAGTGATATCATAAGGCCCACATTCTATAAGAACTCACCCTTATTTTGAGTCCCCAAACTTTCAGAGATTATTGTCCAAATTGCCACCAATAAATAGCACCTTGATTTCACAATATAGAAGTAAATGACTTGAAGGATAAAATAAAAAAGAAAGACTGCATTGAAGAACCTAGCATAGAATGAGAGTAGATTGGTCCTTGTAACTAAAGCTCCATATTGGGCAGACTCATTGACTTTGTCTTAGGCAGTAAGACTTAAGGCGTGGAGGAGCACAGGTGAACTTGAATTCTGTTCAGTAAGGACTGCTCACAAGAGGAAGAAGGATGGAGCAGAACTATGCATGCCCAATGATCCTATCCAGGGTAAACTGTAAGATAAGGAACTCTACCTCCCCAAGGGCAGGGTGAAGCCCAGAGTTATACTTTTTGCATTCCCTTGATGGGAAGGAAAATCTAGAATGGGAAGATGTCTGTCCCATTAACATCATTTTTTTTCTAATTATTTAGTATGTGTAGGTCTAATCTCCCCCAAAGATAAGATGTTTGAATGCAGGCACTTATCATATTTTTTGTTTAACTCAAAGTGCCCAGCACTGAGTAAAGATTATAAATACTGAATACCATCACACAATGTAAAGAGCAGAGAAGACTAGAGATGAGTTATAGTTCTAGCTCCAACACTGTGAGCTCTTAATGCCTCCAGCCCTCAGTTTCTCATCTGTGAGATGGGGGGAATGGGAAGAGAATATGATTCAGGAGGGAATCATAGGACTAAGACCCATAAATATGGTTGAAATAGATTCCATGATTTGGTTAGAGGAATCTGTTCAGATGTCAAAATGGAATAAAATATAGTTTTTCCCTGATCTTGCAGAACTGAATTGCCATAATTGAATTTAATATAAGTGAAAGAGCTTGACTATCTACATCAGTATCCGAGAATGACATAAATGTCTTTTCTGCACAGTTCGTTCCCATTTGCAGGTACCCAGAGCTGCCTCCCTGGCTTCCTCTTCCTGGACAGGATTGTATACTCCGTAATTATCTTTTTCCATTTTATTTGGCCTTTAAAATATTAGTGTTCTCTGATCTTGGCAAGGTGTCCTGGAGGAGAAGGGTCTGGTAACCTAATTCACCCAAAGGTAAGAGGTTCATATTATGTATTCGTTTGTAGCAGAATTTTAGGAAAGTGTTACACACTAGGTGGGGAGCTATTTTTGGACATGGTGTCTTTTTCCAGCATCCCTCATACCATATTACATAGGCATCTGTTCAGTCTATGCACACCCCTTAAGCCAATTCAGCCTGTTTGAGAGAGATGATGATTGTGCACGTGAGTGGGGTTGTATGTCGTGCACCATAAAGGCAGGCTGACAGGGAGGTCCATGGCTGGCTCTTCCACATATAAGTGGATTATCCTGTGAAGTATCTTGAAGTGTATAAATCTGCTTGGATTCTCAAGAGATGGGCTAGATAACTTAGTAGGGTTTTTTGTCTGTCTCTATTTCCTGAAATTTTTTCTACCAAAAAAAAATTTTTTTTTGGGTCTCACATGTTGGAACAATTATCCAAGAATATTTCATCCCTGAGAAAAATATAACCCCTGAGTTGCTGCCAAAGTCAGTGAGATCTATGGCAGCTTGCCTTCTGCACACAGACCTTGCACATTAACACTTTAAGGACTCGAGGAGAGAGCACGTTTCACTGTCTCCTGCAGCTCACTTGTGAATGAAGGAGATTGACTAGGACCTCAAGGAAGGTGCCCTATGGCACCTGAAATTTTTATTACAAAATATGTGCTAAATGGGCTCATTCTATTTTTAGGGTTGCCAGTCATATGCTGTAAACATCATTTCTTTTCACATAACTGACAACTTGAATAAAATATTTAAAAGGCATCCTTCAAAGTTGAAGAATACGGTGACACAGATCACCAACCGATTTCCTCTACTTCCTGGATGCAGAGCTCAACTCCATTTCCTGGCCCTCATTTGCAGTTAGGTGAGGCATGAAACCAAGTTTTAGTCAATGGAATGTGATCAGAAATGACATACCCCACTTCTGGGTCTGGCCCATAAAAGCTTCCCACTCATGACCCTTCGTCTTCTTTTCCCTTTCCAGTAAGCTGGAATGGAGTCAGCCCCCAGGGTGACATTGGGAGCTACATACTTAAGATGGAGGAGCCTGAGTCTCTGATACATCTCTTAAAGGAGATCTACCCAAGTAGGAACTCCCACAAGGACTCTTATGAGAGTGAGAAATAAGCTTTTTTCTGTGTTAAGCCACTGAAATTTGTAGGTTGATCTGTTACAGTGGTTAGCATTGCCTCGACCAATACAATTACGTTCACATTAATTGTCCTGAAGGTCATTATTTATATTGAATGGTTTTTCATAGAGAAACATGGTTTTTTGTTGTTGTTGTTTGGTTGGTTGGTTGGTTGGTTGGGTGGTTTTTTGGTATGTTAAAATTATGTCTGACAGGAAACTACACTCTGACATTGCGATTTTTCCTTCTTCCATACCTGGCGCATACTATCTCAACATTTTCTGTTTCTGCCTAATCTCATCTAAGCTTATACTGATGCCCATTTGCCTTCTTGTCTTATTCTTTCCCCCTTTGTTTCTTCTCTTTCTTTTTCAATACTTTTGGCTCCCTTTTCTCATTTGGCACATTCATTCATTCAGCTCATATTTACTGTGTGCCTGTTATGCGTCGGACATTTGCCAGGTACTGAGTTGACAGTGGTAAATGAAATAGATTTGGCTCTTCTCCCCTCTCATGGAGTTTTTGGGAGGATGCAGGAGATTGTCTAGGGATGGACAGTAATTATGGAGGAGTGCAGAGAAACCTGCTTTGAGAGGATTATCACAGAAGGTTCTGAGGGAGTGGCACTTCAGCTGTGAGCAGAGGAAAGAGGAAAAGGGAAGCATGGAAGGAGTAGGGGAGGAGTGTTCTGACTTGTGCAAGGACATTGAGGCAGAAAGTATTTTGCAGGCTCAAAGAATTGGAAGGAGGCCACTGTGGCTGTGGCTCTGTGGATGATGGAGAGAACTGTACAGAAGAGCTGAAACTAGAGGGGACAGGGAATTTTCCACGGCTTCAAATTGTGATGAAAAGGGGTCTAGCTTTTAGTGGAAGTGCAATGAGAAATTACTGAAGCATTTTAAGTGGGAAAGGAAAGTCATACAATTAGTGTTTTAAACATACTCCATCTTTTATTTAGAAAGTAGATGGTAGGGAGCTTAGAGCTGGAAGAATGATTATCAAGGAGAGTTTCACAGTTATCCAGGTGAAACATGATATACTTTGGACTGCAGAGGAGGCAGTGGGGAGTAAGAGATATAAATGTATTTGTGGCACAATTTTAAATGCCTATGTGACGACCAAGTTGAGATGCTGAACAGGCAGTTAGATACACGAGTCTGGAGATCAAAAGAGGGTCCCGTGCTTTAAACATAAATTTGAGAGTTGTGTTAGTGCACGGTATTTTAGTCACAAAGAGTACAAGATCCAAGGCCTCTACTTCTTAGACTCACAGTGTGCATTTGGGGTTGAAAGTCCTTAAGGGGTGGTGGTGGTGGGGGGGCGGTAACAGAGTACTAGACTGCCAATCAAACATGGCTGTAAGGAGAGCAATTTGCTCATCAACCCCTAGCAACATGAAATGTATTTCCAGGTAGTTCTGAGAAAAGGGGATGGGCTGCATCAAGTCACCTGCATTCCCCTTTCAATCACCAGTGTCAATAAAGGTACAACATTTAAGCCAAAGGAAAAAAAAAAAAGTTGACCCCGGGGTTTGTAATTTTCTATGCCAATAGATTTCCTGAAGCAGAAAGGGACTGAATTTGCAAAGAAATATGCAGGAACCAGGAAGATGCTCGGTGGACAGGGAGGACCCTCAGCCTGAGCTGAGCTTTGTAGACCTCATTCTACGATGCGGGTTGAATAAGCTCTACCCCGGTGACAGTCAAGAATGGTTTTGGGGTGAGAGCCCTTGCCGAGTGAGGTTTTGTTCTAGTGCCAGGACTCAGGTGTGTAGATCCACATGTGGTGGCCACCTGAGACTCACCACAGAAAGTGCTCTGGGATAAAGGCCCCCAGCAGAAGGAGTACGCTTGTCTAAAATGTGAACCGAACCCTCTCTCTCCTTTCTTCGGCAATTAAAGAGCCTCGGTGCACACTTGGAGACACTGTTCACGCAGGCGATTCTTCTGCTATTAGAGAAGCAGACTGACTCCATTTTGATCACCCTGCCCTCGTCTGCTTGGCAAGCGCCGTGTGATGTCCATATGCTCTATTGTTCCCGTCAGCAGGGCGCTAACGTTTCCTTTGCTGCTGCTCTCACTTCTGTGGGGGATGTTTTTTAGCCCCCTTTTCAATGTTGCCAACACATACATATATATTTTTAAAACATAGCACTTATTCTGGAGCTGCAGAAGGTGTGAGAGCTGTGTCCTCTAGCCATGGTATTGCATTTTCATTCAAACTCTGCTTCCTGCCTTTAAATGCAGCGTAGATTAGTTTTCCAAAGAGGTACAGATCACCAGTAAGTGGCAGTAGCCTGGCTTGAAGACAGGCTGCACTTACACTTCAGAGGAGACTGCCTGGAACTGGGAGAGGGTTGCAGCCAAACGGAATTTATTAGCGGGATCTATAGAATGTGTTTGAAGAGCTATGGTGGTGTGAGCCGGCAGGCACACAGGTTGGCCCACCATCACACAAAGTCAACCAGGCCAACTGCTCAGGGATTCAGACTGGCATGCCTTGTCAGCATTTCTTTATTTCTTCCCGCAGAGAGACACAAATGGAACAAATTTTCAGTCCCAGTGACTTACGCTTCTTGTGCATTTTTCCCCTCTTCCTTAGAGCTTCCTTCCATGTTCTCAGCCTCCACTCCAGCCTCTCTTCCCCAGATGGTGTTAAGGAAGCAATTGTTTCTTTAGTGGTTCCAGCTGATTCCCTCCCTGCCAGTACCTGGATTTCCTGTGGGGCTGGATTTGTAGCTGGGGAGAATTTTCTCAGTTCCTCAAGTAAGGATTTTAAACTCCATATTCAATGAGAGGGCTGTGGAATTTGGCTTCTTTACAAGAACTAATCAATGTAAAGTGTGGGCTCCGCTGCACCTGATCCTGAGAGACCCCCACAGGAGTGGGAAAGATCGTTTATTCTTTTGGGGGGTATACAGCATTCAAAACCCATTTTGGAAAATGTTGGTTCAGTTCTTCCAGATGACTTCTTTGCAGAATGCTTGCCCTGATAGGGACCGCCTGAACTCTGCTGGACACAGCAAGGTATGGCAGGAAGAGGATGCCCTTTGTGGCCAAACTCATGTGCGCTCAGATGCCAGCTCCATCCCTACTGACTGGGTGACCTTGGAAAAGCCAACCCCAGTTCCCCTCAGTCAACGAGGTGAGGTGGTAGCGGTGTGACTAAGAGTTTTGGGATTGGGGCAGGAGAACAATCTGACCTTGTAGTTCTGAGTCTTCCTATGAGATGACATCATAGATTTTCATCATTTTAACTTCTGTCATGAAAGAAATCTTGCAATTTTGACAATTCTTGAACAAATAGACTGATAACCTTTTTTCACACAATGACTAATTTTATGCTAATGCATTTCACAATCTAGTCCATTTTTGATGGGTCTTAATTTTCTATCATAGAGCCTTGGATTGGGATGCTGGGCGAGACATGTTCAAATCTGTGTGTGTTTTGTTGAGGTAGGAGGATTTCCGTCCAACTCTCCACTTCCTCCCCACCAGCCCTCGGCATTAGGATTAAGTGAGGTAATGTTTGTACAACACCTGGGAATCAATTTGAACTACTTGATGTTTAAGTGACTGAACTGACTTATTATTATCCCAATTTCCATCCACAATTCAATTTTATTTTTCAATACCAAACTCTCAAAAGCAGCCTAAACCTTCTCATTTCTACAACAAGGAGATTGCAATTATCTGTAGCTATTCTGAAACTGCTACTGTGAACATTGTTGATAGAACACCCCTATAATTGTGATGGGAATTTTTTTTCCTCTCCTCTTTTATAGTTTGGGTGAATTTTATCTTAGTGTGAAAAAGCTCACAGCAGTAGCTTAAAAAGAGAAACACAGTGATGCCTGGTCATTCCCACCAGACTCCAGTCCATTTCCACCAGACGGATCTCTGCCACATGAATATTCAGGGAGCCCTGAACAGTCCATTAAAAACAAAGTTGAACTCTACCTGTTTATAGATTACTTCTCTTTGTAATTACACTACATTTCAGCAACTAATGGGAATGAAACTTCTTAACAAAAACAACTGACTTTCCATAACATGAATTAAAGGAGAAATTAAGGTCAATTCTGTTTCAAATAACTGTCTCAAAAGGAAAAAAAAAAAAACTCTTCATTAATCAAAAGCATCCAGATCTACTTCCCCCTATTAATCCAGGTATATAGAAGCTCCTAACACTTGTAACCAATCTCTGTCTGCTCTAATGGATATTTGGGACCTTTATTGATTTGGGTAAATTTGCTTCTTCTAAGGTCAATAATGATAAATGAGTCATGTTCTGCATGAAGTGACTTGGTACTTTGAATTAAATGATTGTAATTATCTGTAGTTATTCTGTAACTGCTACTGTTACTGCTGTTGACAGAACATCCATGTAATTGTGATGGGAATTTTTTTTCTTGGCTCTTTAATAATTCGGGTGAATTTTATCTGTGTGTGGAAACCCTTACTGCAGCGGTTAAAGGGAGACATGACCGTGCAGGGCACCTTCATTTGTGGTTCCGTCCTTCTCTGCCACATCCCCCCCGGTTCTCGCCCTGGGCTGGTGTTGATCACAGCCTGCCACTCACACCCGATCGCTGGGGAATTTCAAGAAGGTGCCAAGGCACACGTGGCCACCCAGTGCCTTTCCAGTGGTGAACTGAATCAGGCTCAGAACCCAGAGATGAAAGGTTAATCACCCACTGTGTTTCCTAGGCCATCCTAATAGGATATCTGTGTGGAAGCGCTCATCCACCCTGTGGCATGAAATGCTCTCTGGCGATGAGAAAACCCTGCCTGCCCAGAGCCCTTGCTGCTTCCAGCTGCAGCCACAGTTCGGAGGGAGGCATCTCCATACAATGCCTTGCGTTCTGCCACAGCGAGACGCAGGACTCCCAAAGTTACAGTGGGTGCGGTGCTCGTGAAATGTGTGCTCTCAGCTGACCTCCCACTTGAGGGTTTTGCCCACCTGCATGTCAGCCTCCAGGTGAGGACAATCCAGAGGCAATTTAGGACAGATTTAAAAGGAAGAAAGACCCGCTTCATACCCTCCAGCTACATGCTAAACCAAGGGACTAGAGATTTATGTTTTAACATGCATAAAGCAAATTTTAAGGTTTTTTTTCAGTGTTTTAAGAGAAAGACATGAAGTTGGGCAAAGTATTTCATCTTTCTGTGCCTCGGTTTCTGTCCTTACAAAATGAAGCTGAAAGAAATGGCTGCCTTTTGAAGATCTCCAGCTGCTCTAACCCAGGTTTCTCCAGACAAGGGGGCTTTTAGAGAAAAGGCAGAGCTATTACCTTTGAATGCAAACATGTAGTAGAAATGTCTTCCTTGCGGGACCCTCCTGGCCGGCATCAAGTGGTCTGATGAGGGTCCCTCTTTTAGCCCTGTGTGTATATGTTTCGAAGCTCAGAAAGAGGTGGAGTGAAATCTCGCTGATTTGAGGAAACAGTTTGCTGGAAGTGAAGTAGGAGAGACAAGAACTCACTGGGCGAGGCCCCACATGTGCCAGGGAGTGACCTGAAGCAAGAAATTCCTTTAAAAAAACAGTTTAGAGCAGAATACCAAATTGGAGAATGGGACATAATTTGTGCTTCCAGAAAATACAAGGGCATAGATGATAAGATGTTGCTTGAGTTTTAATGGTAGGGTGAAAAGGAAGAGCTGGATGAGAACAGAGCTGACTAGAACCTGTGGAAGAGGCTGTTTAGTGTTGAAAATCTTTGTAAGGAGAGCTTTGTAGCTTGATGCAAGTTGCACAGCAGACTTGAGCAGGACAGGGCAGTGGATGCTGTGGTCTGCATGCTTCCACCCTGCCATGCAGTTGTTGGGACTTGCCTCCCCTCTGGAGGGGCAGGACGTGGGAGCAGGACATTGGGACTGGCCTCCCTGCATGGAGAGCCCTTCGTGGTGAAGAGGGGGCAGCAGGATTCATCTATCAGATTCTAGGACCGCTCATTTCCTTCTTCCTTCTCCCATCTCTCCTAACTCTTAGACTAGAGAGCCTCAGCTGAGATTCAATACCGTTTGTTCATGCTCTTTCAGGAGTGACCCTGAAGACTGTTCCCATTTCCCACGTAAGCCTGAGACGTCCCCCAGATGCAGGGGATTTCATTCCCATGAGGCTAGGGGAGTAGGCCTTCTCCATCACCACCCCCGCCTACACGTGCTGACGAGAAAGGAAAATCCATAATTTTAATAATTTAAAGTCCCCTTCATGTGCTCCTGACTCCCTCAGATGAGGTAGGCATCTGTGGCCACCTCCATTGGTCTTACTCAGGTGGGTCTCGCTAATGAGGTGGAAGCCAGAGAGAGGACAGCCGTGCTTGGTCACAGCGTGGCCATGATGGGCCGCAAAATGAGAAAAGCCACTGAGGAAAAATGGCCCACTGTGACGGGGCCACGGCTCCCTTCTCCATCTTTTCCTGCACAAACTGTGGAAGCACCCGACGCTGCCGTAAAGCCAGCAAAACCCGATGAACTTGCAGCAGGTGTTAGCACTTGTAACCATCTAATTTCAGCTTCAACCCTGAAGTCCCCTGAGAACAGAGCTATGGAGACGAGGGGGAAAATGAGAGCATTCCTGTTTAAAGTCTGGAATCAAAGGTTTCAGCTAAAGGCCAAACCCTTTAACCCGATTAACTCCTCCCTGAAACAGGAGAACATCAAGAAGAAACTGAATCTACTTCGCTTTACAGATAAACCAAGTGGAGGGTCTGGTTCAAATAGTGAACCTGTTAAGAAAAGAGAATTAGCACTAATGGACCATTCTTTCTCTTTCTGCATATGAACTGTATTGGCGGCAGCCCCGGTCCAACATCTGTCTGCCAGATAATGTGCACAGCTGTATGCGGGTCATTATCTGTCTATGAACAGAATATCGCATGGTAGATGCTGTGCGCTTCAGAAGAATTGACAGGAAATCTGTCAGACAGAGTGAGAGAGAGGCGGCAGACAGTGAGCCCTGTGTTCCAGCTTGGCCTTGATAATGATTTTGCTTTGAGGGCCCATTCCTCACTGAAGAGAAATGTACTTTAGACACTGGGACAGCCGAGCGGGCATTTAGAGAAGGGAGCTCACTCCCTTGCCAGGGTGTTCTTTCTCCCTCAGCTCTTGTTGCAACAAAATATAGCCGTTGTGTGCTCTGTGCCCCGACTACCCAGCAAGCATTCCAGCTTGAGCGCAGGCGGAACTGGGTCTGCCGGAGCCTTGGTAGACATCAGCTTAATGTCAGCCAAGGAGGTGACGCTGAACAGAAAGCAGCAACTGTTCAACGTCATTGTCTCCCTGCCGTATTATTAAAGAGGCAGCCAGTACATGGCTGGGACTTGGCTTGTTCACTGTTATTTTAACTTCTCCTTTCCTCCCACCAACTCATGGGGGAGGGTCTCTTCTGCGCCCTCCTTTTCCTCCTTTCTTCCTCTCTTCCTGACCCAGGAATGGAAAATACGTTATAGATCAGGTATTCGCAAATGGTGGGAGGGGAAAGTGCCCGGGGCTGTGTATACGTATCCCCAGAGAGAATGAAGCATGTTGTCTGGTGTCAACCCACCATAGACAGCCACACACATCCCCAGAAAGACTTAATTGAACCCATTTGGCCATCCCGGCTCAGTAGGAGTCTTTTAATGAAATAATGTGTAATAACACACCTCCTTCTTGAAGCACTTCATTCTTGACTTTTGTGCAGGTCAGGGATAGGGGCACAGGAAGACGGAGATGGGGCTCACGTTGCAGCTGCATTGCATACCTATGCCAAGATGAGCCAGGGTCTGGGAGCCGGGGTGGGTGGGGTGGGGGGAGGATAGTTCACAGCCAGTTTAATGCTCAGACTGCGAGAAGCCCTTTCATTGCTATGGATAAATGAGAAAGGAGAGGGCAAACGGGCTCGGCAAATGGAGGAAACAGCAACTATAAACACTTGGGGCCCTGAAACATGGAAATATCTGACTTTTGTACCTTTGTGTGGCTTGTAATCTTTAAAAAATAAAGCCATGGGATCAGCACAGCTATGTATGAACTGTGTCCCAACAGCCCGTCACATCACCCTGCAGAGTTATAGATGACTCTGGAGCAGTCATTTTTGATGAGGTCCTCAAAAAGCTCTAGTTATACCAATGAAGCCAAAGACAATGTAAACGCTAATGGATCATCTCGAAAGCAAATATTCAGGCGAGCTAACTTTGGGAAAGTATGGAGTCCTACATTTCCCATCTTTTATAAACTGAAGTTCCCCTTTAAGGAACCTGGTGCACAAACTACAATTATCCTTGGCAAAAATAGCCAATGGCAATGAAAGGATTCACTTTCCTCAGAAATCAGCCACCTTTGGTTTGTTTGAAAAACATCCTAGGAACGGCAGCCTCTATCCCTCCTTTTTCTGAATACGGAAGGGGAGAGGACTGTTTAAGAAAAGTTATCCTCAGCAAATTATCAGTTGCTGAATTATGAAGTTAGAGAAATTGGACACAGCTCTGGCTCTAGGTTTATTTCCCCTTTCCCACACCAAAATGGAATCTTAAATGAAAAATTGCAGCATCTCCACCCTGTAATGAAATGTGCAGAAGAAATGAAAAATGCATTACTTTACCCCATGTGTACGCACTACATCATTACACCACTGAGAATGTCTCACTAATGATACAGAACATATGGGGGTCTTCCATAATGAACTACAATGAGGTACATTAAAAATATAGATGAGTTTAATTTGATATATTTATTTAATTGATTAAAAAAAACTTTCATCAGGCAGTTTCATAAGACTTCTCTAGATGGCAATTATTCCTGTTGGTGGAATCCAGGCTCTGTGTTATTACAAAGTTTACACCAACATCAGTGGAAAGTGATCTAACTAGCCAAAATGAAGGATATAGTAAGGTCCAAACTCTTGCTGTTTTAATAGTTTGGGTTGTGAACTCATTTCGTGCTTATCTTCTTTTGAGTGTTGGCTCTAACTCCAGGCAAAGTTCTCTGGGTCAGTCTAATATGTTCACATTCGTGATAAGCATTGCCATTTCTTTATAGGTTGAAGGGAGGTTTCCTCTCCCTTCCTTTCCCGCCAACAAAAAAAAAGGAGCGTGGGATAGTTTTCAAAAGTTGCCATTCTGGTGCCAGAGAGATATGAAAATATAATTTGATAGAGAATGTTAATGCTTTCTAATATAGCATATAATTAGATTTTATGCCTTTTAGGAAGTAGTCTGGTTTATAGTTGGTATTGGATGGTCAATGTGTTGAATTTAGATGACTGTTTTTCATTGGATTTATATCAGATTGTTTGTTCAGCCTCATTTGTGCAGTATAACCTAAGTCTTTAGTACTTTCAGAGAATGAAACTTTACCTAGAGATTTCAAAGAGGAAGAAAAAAGCTTTTTTACTTTATTTCATTTTGTTTTGTACAGTTCTGAGTTGTGTATAATAGTATCCACATTCAGCAACAGGTTGCAACAATTCAGAAACCTCATCTTAGCTTAAAACTCAGACTCAAACTCAATTTTCTGTTATGATAATTTTACATAACCCCTGTTACATCTCAATTTATGGAAATAATTAGAGCAAATTAGATCACAGGAAAGTTTAATTAGCCAGGCATAGTTTTGAATTAAAGTTCATTTTCTGTGAAAATTAGAAAAGCCTGAGTACTTGGTTCCTCATTATATGATGATTTAGCATCATACATCATTGGCATCGTGGGCAAGTGAGGGTGGGGCCGTGTGTGGCCAGGAGGGCGGTGTGTTCACTGACCCAGAACTGGAGAAGGTGTCGGGACAGCTGAATGGTCAGAAAAGAAGATCACTGCAAATCAAGACGCAACCATTTCCAGTGCATTAAACTCTAGGTTAAAATTTCCTGCTCTTGATTATGCATTTTTGATTTTCACATTGCTTGAGAAGCTATTGTTTGATTTCTTTTTAAAAAAAATCAGATTCTTATTCCCATATCCTATAACTGCTGGAAGCCATAGGATAGTGTTTGTTTCTGAATATTTAGGTGTGTGGGGGCATCAGGAGGTAACTTTTCTCGTTTTTACATTCACAATTGTGCTTTAATTTTTCTAATATTCATATTATGGGGTTTTCCACAAAAACAATATACCCCAGCATGTGGCTTCATATTTATTTTATATACACAGAGGAGAATTGGCCAATCTTTTACTGATAATGAAGGCCTTTGATTAAAATTTATTTAGTCATATGACTTAATTTGGATTAAGGTAGGTAATTAATGTCTACCTTGAAAGCCTGGCTGGAATCTCCACTCTTTCAAGAAGCCTCCCTGAAACTTCAGTTCGTCCCCCTTACTCCTTTATAATGTGCCTCCCAGTCCACCTTGTATTAAGGTTATTTATGCACACCCCCCAACACCCCTGTAAGCCAGGGACTTTCTATTATCCATCTTTGCCACAGCACTTGCCACAGCATTTTGGCCACAGTAGGTGCTCAATAAATATTTATTTTACTGATCACTGGTGTGAGGAGCTCTTTACTACTCAGACCACATGGTTCGGAAACACGTCTGTGTGCAGTGACCGCCTTTGAATTTCTTCTTTCAGTGTGGCAGCAAGGAGAGCAGTGACCAGCTTGGTTACTCCTCTTGAGGTGGCCATCAGCTCAGGGTGCCCATGTTCACTACTAGCCACTTCCCCTGACATCTCTCTCCATGTCAGCTCAGACCAGTGAGTCCAGTGTGAAAAGCAGTAGTGCTAGCTACTGAGCATTAAGCCAAAACTTACATTAAATCAATATTTTGTATAATAAGTGGAAAGCCATCAAAGAGAATTTAGCAGACTATACAGACCAACCATGAAATTAAATTTGACTTCCTTGAATATGGTGGGACCAATCAGAACCTTCTTGTGCAAGGGGAGTTCAAATAAATGTAGTAAAGAAGTCCCACAAAAATAAATGGAAGCATTTGTTTATAAATTACTCTCTAATTTAAGAATATGATTTTTTTACCTTGATTGTAATTTGACCAAGCAAAAATTTTTTTTCTATCTCTTTTCTGTAATCTCAGCATAAAATTCCAACCATGGCCACTAGTTCCCAGCAAAACACATACTTTTTTTAAATCTTTTTTTTTTATTACTTTTTTTGGTCATTATTGTTGACCCACTTCACCAATTTTTCTCACCCTTCACCCCCTGCCTCTGGCAAACACTATCTCTTCTCTGTAACTATGAGCTCCGTGGTTTTGTTTTGTTTTTTAGATTCTACATATAGGAGAGATCATATGGTATTTGTCTTCCTCTGTCTGACTTATTTCAGTTAGCATGATGCCCTCGAGGTCCATCCCTCTTGTTGCCAATGACAAGATTTCATTCTTTTTTTATGACTGATTAGTATTCCACTGTATATGTACCATAATTTCTTTATCCATCCCTTGATGGGCAGTTCAGTTGTTTCTATATCTTAGCTATTATAAATAATGCTGCAATGAGCATAGAGTGCATATATCTTTTTGAGTTACTGTTTTCATTTTCTTCAGATAAATACCCAGAAGTAGAATAGCTGGATTGTATGGTAGTTCTATTTTTAATTTTTTTGATGAACCTCCATACTGTTTTCCATAGAGGCTATACCAATTTACTAACAGTGCACAAGGATTTCCTTTTCTTCACATACTTGCCAACATTTATTTCCTTTCTTTTTGATAATGGCCATTCTAAAGTGTATGAGGTGATATATTATTGTGGTTTTGATTTGCATTTCCCTGATGTTTAATGATGAGCATCTTTTCAGGTGCCCATTGTATGTCTTCTTGTATGTCTTGTTTGGAAAAATATTTATTCAGATCTGCTGCCATTTTTAAATTGGATTGTTTGGGTTTTTTGCTATTGAGTTGTATAAATTCTTTATTCATTTTAGATGTTAAACCCTTATCAGTTATGATTTGCAAATATTTTCTCCCATTCAGTAGGTTCCCTTTTCATTTTGTGGATGGTTTCCTTTGCTGTGCAGAAGCTTTTTATTTTTATATAGTTCCACTTGTTTATTTTTACTTTTGTTACTTTTATTTTGGTGTCAGATTAAAAAAATCATCACCAAGATTTATGTCAGGGAGCTTACCACCTAGTTTTTTCTAGGAGTTTTATGGTTTCAGGTCTTATGTTCAAATATTTAATCCATTTGAGTTAATTTTTGTGTCTGATATAAGATAGTGCTTGAGTTGCATTCTGTTGCATATGGTTGTCCAGTTTTCCCAGTGCCATTTATTGAAGAGACTGTCCTTTGCCCACTGTATATTCTTGGCTCTTTTCTTGTAAATTAATTGACCATATATGCATGGGTTTAATTTTAGGCTCCTTATTCTGTACCATTGATCTATATATCTGTTTTTATGCCAGTGTCCTACTGTTTTAATTACTGTACCTTTGTATTACAGTTTGAAATCTGAGAGTGTGAGAACTCCAGCTTTATTATTTTTTTTTCTCAAGATTGATTTGGCTTTTCAGGGACTTTTGTGGTTCCTTACAAATTTCAGGATTGTTTTTTTCTATTTCTGCAAAAATTGCCATTGAAATTTTGATAGGAATTGCACTGAGTTTGTAAATTGCTTTGGGTCATATGGACATTTTAACAATATTGCTTTTTCTAATCTATGAGCATGGAATATTTTTTCATTTATTTGTATCTTCAATTTCTTTCATTAATGTCTTATAGTTTTCAATATACAGGTCTTTCACCACCTTGGTTAAATTTATACCTAGGTACTTTATTCTTTTAGACTAACTTAGTAACATAGCAAAATAAATTACTAATAAATTTAGTAATTGTAAATGGGCTTGTTTTCTTAAGTTCTCTCTGATAATTTGTTATAAGTGTATACAAGTGCAACAGATTTTTGCATGCTGAGTTTGTATCCTGCAACTTTACTGAATTCACTTATTTGAGCAGTTTTTGGGGGAGTCTTTAGGGTTGTCTATATATAATATCACATCATCTGCAAATGGTGACAGTTTTACTTCTTTCTTATATGTATGCCTTTTTTCTCCCCCTTGCCTAACTGCTCTGGCTATGACTTCCAGTACTTTGTTGAAAGAAAGTGGTGAGAGTGGACATCCTTGTCTTGTTCCTGATTTTAGAGGAAAAGCTTTCAGTTTTTCACTGTTAAATATGATGTTAGCTGAGGGCTTATCATATATTGCCTTTATTATGTTGCAATGTGTTCCCTCTATACCCACTTTGTTGAGAGCTTTTATCATAGATGGGTGTTAAATTTTGTTATATGCTTTTATGCATTTATTGAGATGATCCTATGATTTTTATCCTTCATTTTGTTAGTGTGGTATATCACGTTGACTGATTTGTGGATATTGAACCATCCTTGGATCCCTGGAATAAATCCCCCTTGATCATAGTGTGTGATCATTTTAATGTATTCTTGAATTCAGTTTGCTAACATTTTATTGAGGACTTTTACATTTATGTAAATATGGCTTATTTACTCTTTTTTAAGTTGGTGTCCTTATCTGGTTTGGTATCAGGGTAATGCTGGCCTCTTAAAATGAGTTTGAGAGTGTTTACTCCTATTCTATTTTTGGGAATAATTTGGGAAGGATTGGTATTCTTCTTGGAATCCTCAGTAGAATTCACCAGTGAAACCATCTGATTCTGGACTTTTGTTTTTGGGAGGTTTTGGATTACTGAGTCAAACTCCTTACTAGTAACCCATTTGTTCGGATTTTCTATTTCATCACGATTCAGTTTTGATAGGTTTTGTGTTTCCAGGAATTTACACATTTCTTTTAGGTTGTCCAATTTGTTGGCATGTAATTATTCATAGTGGTATCTTATGATACTTTGTATTTCTGTAGTGTCAGTTGTAACATCTCTTCTTTCATTTATGATTTTATTTATTTGAGCCCTCTCTCTTGTTTTGGTGAGTCTAGGTAAAGGCTTATCAATTTTGTTTTTCGGTTCAAAGAACCAGCTCTTAGTTTCATCTTCTCTTTTGTCTTTTTAGTCTTCATTTCATTTATTTGTGCTCTAATCTTTTGTTAGTTCCTTCCTTCTATTAATTTTGGGCTTTGTTTGTTCTTCTTTGTCTATTTCCTTGAGGGGTAAATTTAGGTTGTTTATTTGAGACTTTTGTTTCTTGAGGTAGGCATTTATCACTAGGAACTTCCCTCTTAGAACTGCTTTTACTGCATCCCACAAATTTTAACATGTTAAATTTCTGTGTTCATTTGCTTCAAGGTGTTTTTAAATTTTTTTCAGTTATTTGTTGATTCATTTTTTGTTCAGTAGCATGTCATTTAATCTGCACATATTTCTTCTTTAACCATAGTAGCATAAAATTTTAACTATGGCCACTGGTCCCCATCAAAACACATACATTTATGTTATCTGAGGACTACAATTTAATTTTTGAGAATAGTTAATATTAATTTCATATATTTTTTATTTTTTATTGAAGTACAATTAACATACAGTTTTGTATTAGTTTCAGGTGTACAATATATAGTGATTCGACAATTCTATACTTAGTGCTTATATAAGAATAAGTGTACTTTTATTCCCCTTTATGTCACCCATCCCCCCATCCACCTCCCTCTGGCAACCACTTGTTTATTATCTGTGTTCAAGAGTCTGTTTTTCACTTTGCCTCTTTTTTCTTTATTTGTTCATTTGTTTCTTTGTTCATTTGTCTCTTAAATTCTATATATGAATGAAATCATATGGTATTTCTCTTTCTCTGTCTGACTTATTTCACTTAGCATGTTCCCCCAGTACATTCATTTGTCTCTGAAATGTTTTCAGACTGATATTTGAGTCTTATGTCTGGTATCATAGGAATTTGAAATGCATCAAATAAAATGAAAGCACACTGAGAAAATATGACTAGAGTGATCTTCTCATTCTACCAACAGGTTTACTGAACTTGACTTGCCATTTGTCTAATAAGAGGAATTTAATAAGAGGAATTCCACTTGACCCAACTTGAGGAAGTGATTAAGAATTTTGACTAAAGTACCATTGAACTGTACACTCTGAATGGGTAATATGAATTAATAGTACATAAATTATATTTCAATAAAGGTATTAAAAAGTAAATACTTTTCTGGGATTACTGCAAATGAGTAAACATAAATGGTTTGGAAAGTCACCCAGATTTACCTGTTCAGAATAAGTATCATTTTAGACCAAAGATGTGAGAGCTGGAAGAGAACTTATAGCTGTTCTAGTCACCAAAACTAGAGACCCAGAGAGGCTGAGTAATTTGGTTACAGTCTCACAGTGAGTTACATGCAAAAGCAGGTTTTGAAGTCCATTCTCTCAAGCAGATGAAAGCAAAACTTGTCACTTGTTCTTGTGAGTTCACTGCATTACCTCCTGTTTTTCAGGTTCATAGTTCTTCTAAAGTTAGTGATCTCTCAGGCATAGTGTAGTCTTATGCTTAAAACGCTGTGAAGCTGGATCACTTAGCACTGAAGTAAGAACCAAAAGTATCTAAATCAAATAAGGCTGTGCCTAAATAAATAATTTCCATGGGGAAAGCAACAAATGTTTCCTTCTCCTTTCCTTGGTTGTTATTTAATTAACCTTATCATCCACGTCCTTTGTTTTAAGACACCTCAATTCATTTTCAGAAAAGAGTATAAACAAATAGGAAATTTCAAAAATCAAAAATATCACTCTGGGCGCCTGGGTGGCTCAGTCGGTAAGCGTCTGCCTTCGGCTCAGGTCATGATCCCGGGGTCCTGGTATCGAGCCCCGCGTCGGGCTCCCTGCTCCGCAGGAAGCCTGCTTTTCCCTCTCCCACTCCCCCTGCTTGTGTTCCTGCTCTCGCTGTGTCTCTCTCTGTCGAATAAAAAAATATATATATATCACTCATAACCTCGGTGCTACATCATTTACCGTGCTGAAGGTCTCTGAAATCAAAGGTTCCAGATCTTTGATATTAGGACTGCATTGAACACTGATAAAGACTGCCCATATGCTGGAAGCCATTTTTGAATTACAACTTTTTGAACTTTTATCCATAAATGAAAATAGATCACCATACTTGGAGAAAGTATTCATTTCATTGCATCATATTGTGATTAAATCCTCTATAAAAAGAAAACAGCCTTTTTTTAACCTTTACTTATTTTTAGCTCTAGGTCTCATATCACTTTAAGAAATATGTGCTTCATATTTGCAGCCAAATGAAGTTCATATCTGCAATAAGAAAGATGTGCTTCATTATTTGAAACAATAACCCATGTTATACCAAAAGACATAAAAGAAGACTAAAATTAATGGGAAGATACACCATGTTCCAAAGTAGAAGGAAAGTTTTTCGAAGACCAAGTTCTTCCTAATTTCTATTCTATTTCTAATCCAATTGTTTTCCAGATCCTAGCAGGATTTTTCTTCTTAAATTTGACTTTTATTTTTGAGTTGACTTGAAACAATGAAAGAGTGAGGCTAGACAAGAAAATAAAAGGGGAAGGCAGAAATCAGAGGTAAAATTATATACAATTTTAAAAAATGTGATAAAAGCTATAGTCATAAAAAATGTGGTACTGTCATATGGATCAATGAAAATAAAAAATGGAAATCGGGAAAAAAGACCCTGGTATATATGTACTAGAATTTTGGTGAAATGGAAAGATAAAAGAGCTCATACTCTGGAATTTGCTTTAAATAGCATGAGAATGAATGTTATCTCTTTCAGATCCTGCCCAACATCTTCTCCCCTTCTGCTTAAGAGGTGTTGATGGGAAATTAATTCAATAAAGAGATTTAATCCATGAACTTTTAAGCCATTACAAAAACAAACTCTGATTCCAAAGTTCTGCCTGTTCTTTGCAAAGGGAAATTCATAGAGCCAGGTTAGACTGCCCTTTTGGCTATGAATGCTGTCTTAGGCAGTGGAGTCTGAGATAAATTTTTGAGTACAAGTAGTTGATTTGGGAGGTAATCCTAGGAAAAACTGGCAGGGGAGTAGAGAAGTAAGACAGGATGGGAAGGCAGCCAAAAAGGTTTTTGTTCTCAAGCACCTTACAACTGTGGACAAGTGAAGCCTGATCTTGCTGGGGAAATTTGGGAGCCAGTATAAAACATGCATGTAGACTCAGCCACTCCAACTCACCAAGGGTGAGAAGGGTGGGAGAACTTGGGTATTTACACAGATTCTTTCAGTTACTGTTTAAGGGGTACTGGGTTGGGAGAGGGGCCAGCATTAACTTCTGGGCACTTCCAACCTGCTGCTCCAATACACCAAACAAACTTTGGTGGCCAGATAATGCCTCAAGCAATCATTGCAGGTGTTGGCAGTTGGAAGTCAGGCCAGAGAGCTCCCAAGTGCTGAGGGCAAGGGGATGTAGATGAAGAAAAATAATGAACAGTGTTTGATAAAAAAGCCAGTACCTGGGCGTTTACTTTGTGTAGCAAAGAAACAAGACTTTTTAGTTTTCCTGTGATAAGTTGAATTGAAAAAAATATGGGAAAGGAAGGCTGATAATTGCTGAGCTCAGGAAACATGCATGACAGGTGAGAGAACTCAGTAAGCAGAAAATAACTTGGCATCTGGCCAATCTAAGGAGACATCATTGTGACAGTGATTGGAGGGTGCCACGATGGAATTTTAGACACAATCACGTTTTATAGTGAATCTTAGGGCATTTCCCTTTCTGTTATACTCTCCCCCAATTATCTCCAAACTTTGAGTAAAAATCTGTTATGCATAACAGCCTTGTGTTAGCAGTGCCTTGGGAAATAAAGATGAAGGGACCGGGTCCATGCTAGGAATGAAGCTGTGCGGAGCAGTGACGAGATGGTTAGATGTGTTTGGCAATTGAGCAAAATTTTGGTGTGAGAGGTGAGCGCTCAGCATAAGTCTCTACACAAATCCCTGGAAATATGGGAGAAACTGCTAGTAATCATGTTACTTTATTTAGATTTTCTTATAAAGAATATTCTCAGAATATTCTATAGTATTTTATTCTGTCTTTACTTAAAATTTTGATATACTGCTCATTATGGATTTTTGCATTAGTTTTTATTTAATTTTTAAAAATTTTTAAAAAGATTTTATGTATTTATTTGACAGAGAGAGACAGCGAGAGAGGGAACACAAGCAGGGGGAGTGGGAGAGGGAGAAGCAGGCTTCCTGCCGAGCAGGGAGCCTGATGTGGAGCTCGATCCCAGGACCCTGGGATCATGACCCGAGCCGAAGGCAGCCACTTAACCAATTGAGCCACCCAGGCACCCCTAGTTTTGATTTTTAAAAATACTGATCACAATATATTTTTTTTTAAAGATTTTATTTATTTATTTGACAGAGAGAGAGCACAAGGAGGCAGAGAGGCAGGCAGAGGGAGAAGCAGGCTTCCTGCCGAGCAGGGAGCCCAATGCGGGGCTCAATCCCAGGACCCTGGGATCATGACCCGAGCCGAAGTCAGTCGCTTAACCAACTGAGCCACCCAGGTGCCCCCACAATATATCTTGATTATTGAGGTTTTCTTAATGCCCCCTTAAATTTTTCCTGAGGTGAATCCCTTACTCCTCTCACCCAAATCCTAGTCCTGACATGCAGCTAACAATAGTACTATAAATGACTGGGAGAAAGAAACTGGCTATTTTGAAAAACAAAATTGTAAGTTCTTTCTTTGTAGCAAATTTTTAGTTTGAATTAATAAATTAAAATATAACAGAATATTATTAGATCTTAGGATACGGAATTCCTAAGCGTAAAACAAAGAAAAACAATACAAAGAAAAATATACACATAGATTTAACTACATGAAGACTTAAAACTTGTATTTGAAAGGTAGACAAGGAAATTTGCAACAAATATTTTTTCTTTTTTTTTAGCAAGATTTATTTATTTGTCAGAGAGGGAGAGTGCACAAACATGGGGAGTGGCATGCAGAGGGAGAAGCAGGCTCCCCGCTGAGCAAGGAGCCTGATGTGGGACTTGATCCTGGGACCTTGGGATCATGACCTGAACCAAAGGCAGACGCCTAACTGACTGAGCCACCCAGGCATCTGCAACAAATATTATGAAAGGATTAAATCATTAACATGTTAACATCACTTCTGAAAAGTAATTCTGAAGTTTGAATAAAGACCTTAAAACCATCTGTACTCCTTAATACAGGTGTGCCACTGCTAAGAATCTATCCTTATAAAATAGAGATGTGTCAGTTAAGCGTCTGACTCTTGATCTAAACTCAGGTCTTGATCTCGGGGTTGTGAGTTCAAGCCCCGCATTGGATGTGTAAAATAAAATAGAGATGTGCTCAAAGATTTACATATAAATGTAGTATTATGTGGGGTTATCAGTAATAAAAATTCTTGAAAGAATTCAAATGTCAATATAGGAATGGTTGAAGAAATCATGGCACAGTGATAGGATGGAACATTATACAGATATAAAAATAATGCTTTGGAAGAATATTTAGCCTGATCTTAAGCTACAGCAGGGCATCCACATGCCTCAGGGTAACATTGCAGAGGAGACAAGAGGAACAAACCTTTGAGCTGACTGTGATCATTGCAGTGGAAACTACAAATGACTGAAGGACAGAGGTCCCTCTTCTAAAATTTGCTGGGTTGTGTAAATCCTAGTTTCTGTGTAATATCCTAAAGGAGGGGAAATATAAGGTGACCTACACTGGATTTCTATCAAACCCTAGAGGGTGGGTTTTTATGTCAAATATGATCTGATTTAGAAAAATATATATCACATAAGATGTGTCATCTCTTAGTGATAGGATTATGGGTGATTTTCATTTTCCTGTTTACACTTTTCAGCATTACATTTAAGAATGTATTCTTGGAGCAAAGGATTTTTGTGTCTCAGCTCATTGCTTTGGCGTATCTTCCAGATGTTTAAGAAAAACTTCTTCCAAATATTATAATTTTGAACTGTAGGGAAAGAGGCCTTGGAAAATGGAATTATTTTTCCCCAGTAATTTTCATAGTTTAATAATAGAACACTATATATGTATAAAAGGGAAAGAGCTGCAGCAGAAGCGTATTCTATGCTAGAGCAAACAAATGTCAAATCAGATGCTCTTTGGAACAAACTTAAAGACAATTGTTTTAAGAAGTCCTTGTTGATTAAAGATCATTTTCGACATTTCTACTATGTTCAGTACTCACTCATTTCTAGATGAAGCCACAGGTAGTAACATGGGTATCAGGGGCCTAAGGTTCCGGGGCTCCTCCTATCGCTCCCTGTCCAGGGAGCTTGACCACCATGTGCCATCTTTGTTGACTCTAAGAAGAAGATTTTCTGTAAATATTGATTTTTGGTTGCATCTACTTGACACATTTGCAAATAGGAATATTGATTTAGTAAAATCTTAGATGAACTTCATCTTTGGATCTGCTCACTTGGAGCTTACAAAATACACACTAACCAGTGATTGTATTTTATTCAAGCCATGTTTTCTTCAAAGCTGAGAACATAAATGGTCATAAGAGGCCCAACCTCAACATCTAAAAAAGTAACATTTTTTAGTCTGGGCACATGGTGAAGGAATCTCCCATTAGAATATACTATATTATATACATATAGTCATATGTATATGACTGAACTTTTCATGTAAAGATGATTGATGGTATTTTTTTTCATCTGATGGTATTTAAATGAGCATTTTGATTTTAGGCATTGCTGCAGGCCTCAAAAACTGACAACAAATGTATTTATGAATAGTAGTGAATCTAATCAGCACAGTACCACTGTGTCATTTGCTCAGTGAAAATATCCAATGCTGGGGGCGCCTGGGTGACTGAGTCGGTTAAGCATATGACTCAGTTTTGGCTCTGATCTTGATCTCACAGTTGTGGGATTGAGCCAGGTGTTGGGCTCTGTGCTCAGTGCCGAGGGTGCTTTGGATTCTATCTCCCTCTCCCTCTGCTTCTCCTTGAACTCTCTCTCTTTCAATGAATAAATAAATAAAAAGAAAGTATCCAGTGCTGTACCACAAATGCTAAATTGTTTTTCCATAAATGGGGTAGCATCATGCAGGAAATTCAAATCCAATATTAAATGATTCTTTTTTATTTTAATTACAAAGACAACATTTCCTCTCTGCTTTTTCCCCATGGCTTGCTTTGTGCTTGGCTCCCTGACTCAATGAACTCAGTGAATCACTGGGTGCATTTTGCTACTTGACTCAAAAGATATATTGACTTGCGGACTCCTTTATTTTCCTGCTATTTACCAAAAAAAAAAAAAAGAAGAAGAAGAAGAAAGAAACCTTTTAAAAACTCACTGAAAATCATAATCTTGTTTGGGCAAAAAGATGAATATTTTTGATGAACTGCAAGCTAATGAGCTAAGGAAAAGGGGAATGGTCTTTGGATATCATACTTTGGATATGATGCCACCTTTTAGGTGGCTTTCATTTTCATGCCTGGGAGATGGGCATCTTAAAAAAAAAAAAAGCTTGGCTATTGCATATAAAGTTTAGAGAATTGAGTATTGTCTACTAAAGCAACAAGATTTACGAGAAATGTCTGGCTCAATTGCATTAGGGAAAAAAAATGATTTCAAAAAAATCGCTTCCCTGCCTTTTAAAATGAAAACCATCTGCAATGAAAAATTTAAAATGATAAATCTTCTCCTTTCACACTGCTACTGATAAATGGTTAGTTTTCTTCCTCTTTTGGGAGGGGACAGAATAAGGATGTAAGAGTGTGTGATATTTGCATACATAGGCCTTTATTAAGTATCTGTGTACTCTTCTGGAGTTTTTAATAAGTTTCTGAGTTATTATTATTATTATATGATATTATGAGACCCATTGTGAGGAAACTCCAGACTGTAACTTTTTGGAGTTGAAGTTCAATAACATTTGACCTTTCTTAGATATGAAATAAAAAAAACCCTTATTCTGTTTCAATAAATATAATGATTTCAAACCATAGGGTATATTTAAGTCAAGATCTGTTCAGTGTAATTACACTTTAAATTAGTCAATTTATACAAGTTTATATTTGATTTTAAGCATTCAATATGGACGCTTTTTAGAGTAAAATATACTTTTCATTTTGACAAAAATCTACAGACTCTAGCATTTATCTATTCAAAATGTAAAAGAAAGAAAGAATTCTATAATCATTGTTTTCTTTTTTCTCTGGGTCATGTGCTTGCACACACAAGGAAATTCACAAACACACACAGAAGGAGCCCAGTGACTGAAGTAATAAAGCTATGTGTTAGGGCTTTTTGTTTTTTGTTTTTGTTTTTGGGTTTTTTTTTGGTTCTCTACTATAAAAGCATTTAGGCAACTGTGTCCATTGTTTCATTTCACCCAGATCTTAACAAAGGATGAGAATGTAATAAATGAATTCACATAAAACCATTCTCTACATTCTGTCACTCTCAGTTTATTAATCTAGAGGGCATTGATTCTCACATGGCTTATTCTTAAGCAGGAGTGAATAGAACTACCCCTAATGGAGGTGCCTCTTCCTTTCCTCAAATATAGGGGCACCCAGGCTTCTTTGGAAACATGGGAGTTTAATTGGAAATTCTGGCGCCTACTTTACTCGTCATAAACTGGGTAATTGTTTCCTAATTCAACCTGGCAGTGCCTTTGAGGGCAGATGATATAGAGCTGCCATCCTGAGGTGTTCTAAACAAGTGACAAATCATTAACAGCAAGTCTCTGGATCTCTGTGAGTGAGCTCTGTGGCTGCTACTGGAGGCAAACAAGACCAGAGAGGAGCGAGGGAGATCTGAGTAGGCAGAAGCTGCTGCATTAATGACTGGCATTGTCAGCACTGGGTGCTGGGGATGACTTCAGCATCTTCACTTTCACCTTCTTCTCAGAGGTGTTGCTATGGGTACCATTTCAGAGGTGTCAGAAGAAAAAAGAGCAGGAGGTAGACTGATGAACAACCTAAGGAAGTAAAGGATATGCAATGGCATAACCATATGAAGACATCCTTCCCATACAAACGCGTGTGTTGCATACTTCGATAGGGACCCATTAAATATGGAGGATGGCAGACAGGAGAGTCGGTTGAATTGTCAACAAATGACAAATAAAAGGTGCTTTAGAACTATTTTATGGCCCCAATTATCCATAAAGATAATCGTAGTGCTGGACCTTTATCACTCAGGGTATAATCGTTTGTCACTCAATTAATTTATAATCCCCTGGGAATTGTATACATGTATGGTATATGGGTGTTTTACCAGTATGGCAAAATTGGGAAAGCTGTTCATTATTTTAAAGCCTGTGTTTTTCCGCACTCTTTTCAAACTCCTGCTCCCTTCCATGATCAGAGATTCTGTGAAGGTGCCAGCTCCCTGGCACTTTGACTTTGAAATTAAACATCGTGGTAACCTTCCCTCCTGCATTGTGTTAATCATCATTAGCCTAATTCTGTGTGTGTGTGTGTGTGTGTGTGTGTGTCATGCTTTAGCTTTTGAATAAAAGTCAGAAAAAAATTATTAGGAGCATTTTAACAAATTGCAGCATTTCAATGATTATGTTGCGGTTGTCAGATTTCTTCCTAGCAGACTTGGAAAAGTGACATTTTCTTAGTCTCCCAAGTTTGTTCAACTTATTAAAATAGCATAAACAATGGTGAGGTGGAAAACAGGTTTTGCTACAGACCTTTATTACTGTGTTATAATCGTAGAGTCTAACCATGTATATATTTATAGGGGACATTATTAAAAATACTCCAGTGGAAAGGCAGAGCAACTTTCCCTCAGTTTGATTGAAAACTGTAAGTTCATATTTTATGGTCATGTGGCATTCAGCCTTTCCAAACTGGCTTGAATAGTTTCTATAAAAAATATAGCTAGAATTTTTTTTGTTGTTTTGTTTCTGTTTTCTTCCTTTTCCTCTTATTTATTTATTTATCTATTTATTTTATTTTTACTTTTGCTCTACCATCTTAAAATCATGGTAGTTGCTGGGCATGTCAACCAAAATAACATTCATAGTCTGAAACCACTGCCCATTATTTTCACACATATATCATATAACTGTCACTGGAAACCAAATTCTGGGGTGATTTGACCAAACTCTTGGGAGGCTATTGCAGATACTTTTCTATAAAAATATGGTTTTACTAAAATCATACAAAAAAGACCCTTGGTCCTGACCCTACTGCATATTTATTTTTTGTAGGCATCAATTTACTCAGGCAAAGAAACAGGAGAAGTTCTTAGAGATGAGGTCCTGACTTTCAGACACTCTTCTTTTTCTGGCTCTAGCTTAAGGAATAGATCATCATTAGAACTAGAAGCAGGTATTTATGTGAAAATAAAATTGGATTTGACTAAAGCAGTAAGAGCCAAGACAGATTAGTGCATGTAGAGTAGACCTGGTCTTCATTCACTGATTTTTTTTTATTAATTCATCATTTATGGAACAACTCTCATGCACAAGGTACTGTACTTGGCATAGGGAAATAAAGATAAATAAGGCACAGACTCCTCCCAAGGACCTTGCATCTAGAGGACGTGGTCTTTAAATAGCTTATTGTATAATGCTCTTAGTAGCCTATGTGTATACTAGTGTGATCTGAGATGTCTAGAAGTGAAGGAGGTAGTGAGGAGCTTAATTCACTAAAGGGCTTCCAGAGCATCAAATGAAAGGAATTCTTTAGTTTTCAAAGGCCCCATAGGTATAAAAAACAGCTTGAAGTACTAAATACAAGAAGAGTGCATTGAAGGTGGTATTATAAACTTGTTGCTAAACAGGGACAGGGGTGAGATAAAAGCCAATGTGAGGAATGTAGGGGGAGAACCCCGGAATGGACATGAAATTTTGGGACTTCATTACCGACGTGTTGTAGCTACCTTGAAAAGAGAATATTCTTTCCTGAAAGTCATTAATCATTCCTTTGAATTGTGCCACTTATGACAAGTATGTGTTAAGAGGTTCATATAGTCGCTCCTAGGTTTGAACGATATGATCTGGACATTTTCTGTAACAGAGTTCCTTGAAGTCACATCTTATCTTTTATTACAGGATTAAAAATAATTTTCCTTCCAACTATGATGTCAAGTTATAGCTAGTCCAGCAAAAATAGTATTAGAGAGGAATTTGTTTGTTTTGGAAAATTCAATCATTATTTAATTAGCCTAAATTCTATCACTAAATTTGGCTTTTGTGTTTTGAATTTCTCTCACTTCCCCAGATTTGAAAGTTGTCTGGAGATACTAGAAACATTTGGGGTAATATGTGCAATTTATAAAGTTGCTAGCTCAGCACTGATACTTACTGAACAATTAATAATGCCACCTGTCATTATTAGTGACAATAAAAGTAGCACATATTAAATCTTGCAAGATACCTAGAGGCCATCAAGCCATCCTCCGTAATACTACAGATTTTAGTAAATTTTAGAAAATTATCCAGCCAATTTAAAAGTTGAATTTAACATATTTACAACCTCCAAATATATTATAATGTGATTATAAATGGCTTTGGGATTTTTTTCATACTCAAAAAAAGGTCAGCTTTTACTACAATGTAAAATTTAGAGCCTTTATTGAAATATGTCTTCAAGAAAGCTGCTAAGAATTTTTATGAAACCATTAAATACACAAACACTTGTAAAGGACAGTGTATCTCTATATACATACATATGTGTATATGTGTGTGTGTATGTGTGTATTTATACATATTTATATCAAGCATGCATGAATATACATTCTCATATTTATCTGTACATATGTCTGCCCCTGCATCTGGAAGAATATTTTTGTGTTTTCTGAGAGTTGGTCCAGTGTTCATATCCAAATGTAAATTTTGACTCTCTGAAGCACATTTTCATATTTGCATCTCTTTCTTTCTCAGTAGTTTTGCCAGTTGGTGTATTTCTTTGCTTATTTCCACTTTTTCTTCCTCTGCAGTATCCCCCATGAAGTGGCGCTGAAAGATCACGTTAGCACAGTTCTGTGATGTGAAATACCACAAGTCTGCAATTTTGGGGGCTTGAGAGCATTGCTGGGCTGAGAGGATGGAAATCTTTCAGTAATTATACCAGTTTGTATTCGTCTCACATTTGGGACCAAATACAAAACCGATCCACTCTTTCTCCCTGTGAATATTCATAAAAAACAAAGTGCCAATTCTGGGCTAATCATGTATGGAACCAAACACGTTGATGAGCCCTAAGTATATACTGTCTGTATGTATACATATGAATATATATATTTATACACACTAATTTTGCTTGTGTCCTCCTCTGTGTAATTTGTTTGTTTAGTATAGGGGTTGCTGTTATAAGTGTTAATAAGCTGCTGAAAGCTTGGCACCTATTCCTTGAAATGACAGCTATGTTAGAAGCCTATTAACACTCAGAGCAGGAGCTCTGCAGCTACTAGAAATGAATTTCAAAGGAGGTAAATGAACAAAAGCGATTCATATCTCTAAGGAAAGCAAATACCATGCCCAGAACCATATATACTTTGGAAATGTACAGTATATAAAATGAAAAAAACAAAAAACAAAAAACCTCTTCCAGTTAAAGAAACAGCGGAAGAGAACATTTGGAGAAAGGGAAACTGCCTAAAAGATTTCCAAACAACCTTGAAGAAATAAATGTAAAGGATACCAAGCATAACTTCCTCTCTTTGTTTCTATTGTATTTAAACTAGGACCATGTCAAACTCAGTTATAGGAATAGAACAGTACAGGTAGAGGAAATTCACTTTTCTCTCCATGAGAAAAATTTAAATCATCTGGATTTAGCTCAAACTTTTTCTTAGTCTCTGAACTTGGAAGGACACCATTTACTATTGTTCTCCGAGGCAGGGCTCTTTATGAGTCAGTTCACCCTGCCTTTGAACTATTTTACTTTTGACTGTCATTGAAATTTTACAAGTTGACTAAAAGTCCTGGGTATACTTTAACCATGATAATAAAAATGTGGCAAGTTAGGTTGGAAATAGATTTTTTTTCCCCAAGACAGGATGTGCTTGCATGTGTGTGTGTGTATGTGTGTGTTGGGAAGTTTATATGGGAATGTTGCACAGGGGATAGTTTTAGGCTAAATTAAGATTAAACTGTATTCATTTTCTAGGATCCTTGATTTTGAAACCAAGTGGAAAGAAAACATAAGAAGACTTTAACATTTCAACTTACGCACAGAGATTAGAAATCTTAGGCAGCTTTCAGAGTTGGTATAAAACTAGCAGCCAAAGGGGATAATGGGCAGTTTCATCCCTAGAGTAATTTACATTACCTTTATCTCTTTAATGTGAGAACTGTAATGTCTTGGACACATAGTAGCACTATCTTTGAATTTATAACACCATAATATCTATTATATAATATATTGCATATACTACACTATTCATTCTCTTTCTGTGTACAGCTCCTATGCCCTCTAAACAGAAATCTTGAGAACTCTTTGGGAGAGAAAGAAAACAGGTATAGGCTCTAAAAATCTGTGTAAACCCCAAACCATTCTCTATATGTGTGTATGGCACATGGGCACCATACACTAAAAAGGTTTCACAAATCAGTTTGGGACAGATTATTGTAATGTCAGTGGGAAGAGGAGAGAAGAAAGGCAATTCTTTTGTCACTGAGACTCAATGCAAAATGTGCTTTGAATACTGTCTAAATGAAACTTCAGTATTCCAGGTAAGGAGACACTACAGTTTTTCTTCAACACACTAACTAGGGATGCTCTTACCTCAGATTCTATCAAACCAAGACTTGTGTTTACCTGACCCTTCTGTACATCAACAGTAAAATGACAATTGATACTTACTATGATTATCCAAAAGAGACTCAAATAAGGTAAATTTTTGCTTTTTTAAATTACTGATACTTGAATATGTCTAGTATTTTTTTGTATAAAGTGTTTTTTTTAAAAAATGGATTCTAACATCTTAACATATGTAATTAATGTATGATATAGGGTAGCTCTACTATTCAGAATATTTGATTAACCCAAACACCCTACTCCATGTCTAGCAGAAAACAGGGCAAACTTAAATGAAATTGCATTTACTGGACTTTTCTGAAGACTTGTATTCAGAAATGCCAATTACCAGTTGTTTGTGAGCTGCCCAATATTATAATCTTCTGAAATTATCTATGAAATGGGATCTGCCAGTTCAAATGACAACAGCAAAAACAAGGACTACATACCATTACCATTTCCAATAGTAAAAACTAACAATTTTATTCTTTCAGTTGTTAAAATAATGATTTTATTTTAAGCCTATTATTTAAAACATTAGATATATATAGAAAAAAATTCATGAAGCAAACATGTTCCATGATTTACCATGAGGGAAACCCCCAGGTGGCCACCGAATAGGTGAAGAAGTATCAATTGCAGTATCTTAGAATCCAATCACTGTCTTCTCCCTCCCTCCCATCCACAGTAACCAACATCCTTACTTTCATGCTTTTCTTTAATTTTACCACCTAAATCAAAGTTTAGTTTTAGTTTTCAGTTTGGAACTATTTCAAATAATGCTGCCATAAACAATGTTTCACATGTCCCCTGGTGCGCATGGGCATCTATGAGAAGGACTGCTGAGATAAAGGGGATATATATGCTCAACTTCAGAAGAGAATGCCCACCTGTGTTTCAAAGTGGCTGAAAGAAGAGGACACAAAGAAATGGAAAAACATTTCATGCTCATGGATTGGAAGAGCAAACATTGTTAAAATGTTACTATGCAAAGCAATCTACATATTTAATGCATTCCCTATCAAAATCCCACCAGCATTTTTCACAGAGCTAGAACAAATAATCCTAAAATTTGTATGGAACTGCAAAAGACCCTGAATAGCCAAAGCAATCCTGGAAAAGAAAAGCAAAGGTGGAGGCATCACAATTCTGGACTTCAAGCCACATTACAAAGCTGTAGTCATCAAGACAGTATGGTAGGGCCACAAAAACAGGCATACAGATCAATAGAACAGAACAGAAAACACAGAAATGGACCTACAATTATATGGTCAACTTTGACAAAGAAAAGAATATCCAATGGGAAAAAGACAGTCTTTGGTGTTGGGAAAACTGGACAGCAACATGCAGAAGAATGATACTGGACCACAGTCTTACACCAAACACAAAAATAAATTCAAAATGGATGAGCAACCTAACTGTGAGACAGGAAACCATCAACATCCTAGAGGAAAATACAGGCAGCAGACTCTTTGATCCCCTCCAAAACAACTTCTTATTAGACACGTTGCCAGAGGCAAGGGAAACAAAAGCAAAAATGAACTATTGGGACTTCATCAAGATAAAAAGCTTCTGCACAGCAAAGGAAATAGTCAACATAACTAAAAGGCAGCCTATGGAATGGGAGAAGATATTTGCAAATAACATATCTGATAAAGGGTTAGTAACCAAAATCTATAAAGAACTTATCAAATTCAACACCCCAAACCCAAATAATCCAGTTAAGAAATGGGCAGAAGACATGAATAGACATTTTTCCAAAGAAGACATCCAGCTGTCTAACAGACCCATGAAAGATGCTCAACATCACTGATCATCAGGGAAATACAAATCAAAACCACAATGAGATACTACCTCAGATACTACCTCACACCAGTCAGAATGGCTAAAATTAACAACACAGGAAATAACAGATGTTGGTGAGGATGCAGAGGTGGGTCCCCCTGGAGCCACTGGTGGAGCCACTCTGGAAAACAGTATAGAGGTTCCTCAAAAAGTTGAAAATAGAACTATGCTATGATCCAAAAATGGACTACTAGGTATTTACCCAAAGGATACAAAAATACAGATTCAAAGGGGGTACATGCACCTGATGTTTATAGCAGCATAATCAACAATAGCCAAACTATGGGAAGTGCCCAAACGTCCATCGACTGATGAGTGGATAAAGATGTGTGTGTGTGTATATGTGTGTATATATATATATATATGTATACATATATATATATAACAGAATATTACTTGGCCATCAAAAAGAATGAAATCTTGACATTTGCAGCAATGTGGATTGAGCAAGACTGTATCATGCTAAGTGAAATAAGTAGTCAGAGAAAGACAAATACCATATGATTCCACTCATACGTGGAATTTAGGAAACAAAACAGATGAATGTGTGGGAAGGGAAAAAAAAGAAGGAGAGGGGGAGGCAAACCATTAGAGACTCTTAAAGATAGAGAACAAACTGAGGGTTGATGGAGGGAGGTAGGAGGGGCATGGGCTAGATGGGTGATAGTTATTAAGGAGGGCACTTGCGATGAGCACTTGGTGTTGTATGTAAGTGATGAATTAATAAATTCTACTCCTGAAGCCAATATTACATGATATGTTAACTAACTAGAATTTAAATAAAAATTTGAAAACAAAAACAAAGTGGCTGTACCCATTTATAGTTCTGTTAGTAGTAGTCTTCATTTCCCTATTTCCTTACCATCATTAGTTACTTTTATTCTTTTAAAGGAACAGTCATTCTTGTGGTATCTTATTGTGTTTTCTTTTTCCCTTCTTTCTAATGGAATTGAACATCCTTTCATATATTTACTGGTCTCTCTTTTGTGAGTGACTATCTTTTCTTTGTTGATTTGTCAGAGTTTTTTTTTTTTTTTAAATGTTACATAAAGGAGCCTTTTGTTAGTTATGTGTTCCAGATACTCCATAGTGTGGTTTTTTTAATCCTCTAATTAATGTATTGTGAATAACAGGAAATCTATTCAAATTTAATTTTTTTGCACTAATTGGGGGAGGGGGACTGAATGGGAAGAAATCAGAGGGGGAGACAAACCATATAAGACTCTTGACTCTGGGAAACAAACTGAGGGTTGCAAAAAGGGAGGTGGTTGGGGGGATAGGATAACTGGGTGATGGGCATTAAGGAGGGCACATGATGTGATGAGCACTGGGTGTTATACTGAACTAATGAACCATTGAACATTATATCAAAAACCAATGATGTACTAAAAAAATTTTAATTTTTTGGTCAGTTTTAAGTTAATTTTTCTAGATATCCTTTAACTTAAATTTTCAAAGTTATTGACATAATATTGTTAATATCTGTAGCATCTGTAGAGATGTCACTAATATTGACCCTGGTTATTTATGCCTACCATTTTAAAAATTGTATTAGTTTTATCAGAGTTTATCAATTAGTCTTTAAAAAACAAATTTAATTTTATGGATGTTTTCTATTATATGTTTGCTTCATTTACAATTTCTCCTTTTTTTCTTTATGTACTTCCATCTATTCTCTTTAGGTTAAATTTCTATTTTTTCCCCCCCTAATTTTAAAAGATAGATGTTTACTTCATTGAGTTTTAGTTTCTCTTTTTTTCTAATATATGCATTTAAAGCTATAAATTCCATTTACAAATAGCTTTAGTAGCATCCTCATATGTTTTGATAGGTCATAATCTCATTATCAATTGGTTAAAAATATTTTCTAATGTCTCTTTTCATTTTACTTTGATCCATGAGTTATTTAGAAGTATATTGCTGAATTTTCAATCATGTGGGGATTTTCTAGTTTATTACTTATTTTTACTGATTTCTAGCTTATTTGCACTGAAATCTGAGCACATATTCTCTATGATTTCCTTCTTTTGGAATTTGTTGAAATTGCTTTATGGCCCAAAATATGGTCAGTTTTTGGGAAATTTTATATATGCTTGATAAGAATGTGTGTATTCTGAAATGGTGGTCACAATTTTTTATATATTTCAATTATGTTTCTTTATGATCCTACTGTTAAATATTTTCATATAATTTCTTATTTTTGTCTGTGTGTTTTATCAATTACTGAGAAAATCTTTTATTATCATTATTCATTTGTCTATTTCCTTGGTTCTGTCAATTTTTACTTTATATATCTGAGGTTATGTTAGGTGCATATTCATTTAGAATCGTTAATCTTTCCAATAAATTATACTTATCATTATAGTATCCCTCTTTACATCTAGTACTACTTTTTGCTTTAAAATCTACTTTGTGTAATCTTAATATGGCTTACCTTGCTTTCATTTCTTCTTTTATTTTTAACAGTCTGCATCCTAAGATTCTAGAAATATACTTTTAAAAGGGTATTTACTTGGGTTCCATTATTTGTAATCATCTGAAGACTTTGTCTTGAGCATTTAGTATCTTTATATTTAATATCATTTATTGATATATTTGACTTAAATCTATTATGTTTTCAAATGATTTCTATTTGTGCCGTTACCTCCATGTTTCTTTTCTCTCCTTGCTGTTTTCTTTTGGAGTGATTATTTTTTATAATTTTACTTCAATTCTGTTACTACAGAAGTTATGCTTTTTTAATGATTATACTGCCTTTTTAATGATTATACTAGAGATTACAGCATGCATCCTTTACTTATAAATGTCTACTATTTATTGGTGCTTTTACCTTTCTGAATAATTTAGTTTCATTTATTCTCTCTTTTTTAGTGTGTATGTATATATGTCAACAAAATTATTTTTATGCAGTTAATATTTATTAATATTTACTCTAATATTCATGTTTTGTTGATTTTCAAGCTTTCCTTAGTTTCCAGTCTTCTATGTGAGATTATTTTCTTTCATCTGAAGAAAATCCTATAATAGTTCTTTATTATAGGTCTGCTGGTGACAAATTTTCTTAGTTTGTCTGAACTGTATTTAGCTCTTATTCTAGGAGAATAATTTTTATTCTAAAAAAATAATTCTAGAATACTTAGATCTAGATTGACAGTAACTTTTTTCCTCTATACCTTAAAGATATTGTTGCATTATATTTTGGCTTCCATGTCTTCTGATGAGAAATTGACTATAATCTGCATCTTTTCAGTGGTTTTGCTATTATCTCTTGGGGTGATTTTCTTTGTATTTGCTTTGTGTGTGGTTCACAGAGGCTTCTTAAATCTATGACTTGATATCTTTCATCACTTTTAGAGTATTCTCAAGCATCATACCTCTAAATGTTGCTCCTGCTTCGCTCTCTTTTTTCTTTTTAGACTTTCAACAATATATTTTAAATTTTGAAAGTTTTTTAGACTTTTTAAGTTCTTGTTGTGTAAGTTTTTTAGACTTTCAACTATATATTCTAAGCTTTAGGTCTTTTAACTGTGCCATCTATAGCTAAAGAGATCTGCGGGATCAATACTGAGCCTTTGTGAATCTGTTTCTATTTTGTGTTTTTACTACTTTTTAAATTGCTATTTATTGTCTCTGCATGTCCCTGGTTAGTCTTTTTATTTTAATTTTTGGTACACTGGATATTATATGTGAAAAATTGTTTACAGAAATAATATGAAGACTAGGATGATGTCTCCTAGATAAGCTTTTATTTGCTTTTTCCAGATGCCTGGAAAACACTCTGGAGGAATTTGCATTCAGGAAAGTTAAGGCAGTGTCTGGCATTGAGGTTCTTTAATGCTGGCCTGCAGTCTTTCTAAGGCCTTATCTAATTCTCGTTTACCCTTGCTCTTAGAATACAGCTCTTCCAGATCCTAACCCAAAGCCAGGGAGCTCATACAGCCCTTCTTCTTAGAGGCCTCTGGACTCCCATGCTTAGAGAGCATAGTGGTCCCCTATGCTTATGGGGAGTCCCCTTCTCAAATTAACATATGCCTTCAGAGGAAAATCCACCCTCAAATGCACTCATTTCCCTGGGTCTCTGTTTTTCCCCAGATCCAGGCCTGTTAATTTTTTGCTACTTTGCTATTTTATTAGCTCTCCTTAAACGTACTTTTTTTTTCTTCTGTTTTTTTCCAGCTTTCTGGACTTCCTCAAGAGGAAATTTAGTCAGAATTACCTAGCCTAGAAAATGGACATGTTGCTATAATCTCTGATCATCTAGCATAGTATTAAGGGTATAATAATGACCTATTTCACTAGTCAAAAATATGATGATGATTAATTCCAGAAGATAGCATCTGTCCAGAGATTTGGCTAAAATCTTATAAAGTCCTCATAACTAGTGTGAGATGTATCCCTTATAATAATTATATGTAAAAATTTCCTACATTATTCTCCTATGGTTCCATTCTGTAGTCACTATAGAAGAATGAAGTGGGATCAATGACAGTGACTTTAAACATTTATTGTCTAAAATCCTCATATTTTACAGCAAACTCCATGGCTCCAAATATTTAGGTAGAGAAATAAAATAGACTCATCTTGAAAATTAGCTTTGACATATAGTAAAACACTTTTAGTAAATTTTTTATATTGTAGTTTAAAAGACAAAAAAATTCTAATTAACAATGGATATTTGTCTAAAATTTATACTTATAAAGGGGAAGGATATCACCCACAGCACTATAGCACAAGGATGTTGTCCAGGACCAGATTTAAAAAAGAATCTGAAATTCTCTTATCTCTGGTGAACCAAGTATCAACCCCGCAGTCAGAGATGATGAATCCTTTTGAGTCTTATTCCAACATTACTTGTGGAAAATAGTTTTGTGTCAGTAAAGCTGTCTTGGATCACACTTCAGGAAATATCAATACTAAAGAGTCCAAGCACAATTACAGGCCAGTCAGGTAGTCGGAATGGTTTGGCACAGTGAGAAAGCTACACGAAAAGGCTATAAAGTATATTTAATTGGTTCTATTTCATTCCTGATTTTAAATACTCCTGCCCATCCTATGGAAAGTCAACTTTTTCTATAAAGTGGTTACTTTTAGCTTGATGATCTTTCCAATTCTGTGGACAGATTCTCAGAAAATTTGAAAAGTTCTGTGAAGACTCATCTCTACTGATTCACCTGTCACTTCAAGTTCCTGTTTACTTGGGGTTAATGTATACCTTCTTAGAAAGACTGTTCAATCGTTTCCTGAATTTAGTACTTAAATCTCAATGTCATTTCTAGCAGGCTCTCATTTCTTCCCGGGCTTTGTGTATTCTTTGGGCCAGGAGCTCCATTGTAAATCAAAGGCAGCTCCTTGTAGAGAAGGGGAGACATGCAGGGGCAGAGGAGCCCAGAAAACGACCCTGTGTTACCACTTCTGCTTGAGGAAGCAGAGAAGTTAAAAACACTCACTAAATAATTCCCTTTAAATCAGAATAAAAATGATTTTTTACAGTTAACAGTTAGATGCATGATGATTAATGTTTTCAACCTTGAGGGCAAACTCTGCCTGTTTAGTATGAATTTTTTATTTCTGTGTTTCAAGTGAAAAATATCCTGGGGTCCTTTTGAATTTCAAACAATTAGTCCAAATTCAAAATGTATTAGGTTAATTGTATATTTTTAATCTAATTTTAATATTCTTTGGCTCTGAAACTGATAAGCTAGCATTTATTTGCTCTTGAAACCTTTCAAAGTTTATAACAATCTTTATCTCTTTTAGATGGTATTAATGCTTAATGATAAAAGCCTGGCCTAAGGAAGAGATAACATTTAAGAACTGTATGAACCCATGGGGCCAGGATGTAAACCATCTATCTGGTCTACTCCCTTTCCGTGCGTATGTATTATATGTTATGGAATTCAGTGTAGGGCTTCCTCCTCTGGGGGACAATTGACTCAGATATAAGCTATAGACTAGGCAGATGTGAGTGCTGTCATTAGCCGTACCACTGGATTTCATAGAAAGACAAAGAGACCAATTTATATGGTCTTTGTATGTGGGGAATAAGAGGTAACTGCCTATTTTTCCTAATACAAATATGGGAGACAGACCTGAGTTAGGATCCCTGCTCATTTGTGTTATTCCGGGCAAGTATAAATTTCCTCCACTGTTAAATGTAGAAAATAAAACCTACTTTAATATGCACTTTTAAAAAAAGCCTGGAAGGGTATACAACAAAAGGTTAATAGTATTTACCTTAGAGAAGTGATTTTGTTTTTCATCTTAGATTTTTAACTTTTTCATAACAAGAAAAAATATAACAATCTTGTAAGACTTTTTTTAAGGTTATGTTGCTTTCCAAAAAAAAAATTGTTTTATCAATAGAGTCTCTATTTGAAAAAGAATCTTACATGAAACTTCAGTACATACATAGATGTAAGTGGAGCTATGCTGAAGTAGAAATAAGAATGCAAAGCCCCAGGCCCTGGGCTTTGTCTTCCCTCTTCACATGGCCCCTCAGGCATCTCCAAGGGGCCCTGAGCTTCAGGGACTAATGTTTGAATCCCATTTTGATATGGGTTAATGGAAACCACAGACTAAAGTGCCTTGAACAATACCAGCCATGGAGAAGTTACTCAAGTAATGCTAACTATTAATGTTGTTATTGTCACCAATTATTTTTAGAATTCACTCTGGAAGAAAGCAGAATAATTTATGGGGGGGGGTGGATTGAGATAACGTGTCTTTTGCTGAAAGAGCATTTACCAATTCACAGTCTCTATCATGGAAATGCTTACTTAATTGGTGAGTCTCTGTTGCTGGTCCAGAGTTCTGTGTTGAGCCTGAACTGGCTGGTCAGCCTGTGTTGGTAGCTCAGGATTGCATAGTTTCACTTTTTCCTGGTCCATGCCAAGCAGAAAAAATAGTCTTGGGGGAGGGTGGCTGTAGTATAGTCAGCCCAGCTTGTGTCAAGCTTGCTCACTTTTCTTTTCACTGGGGCTACCTGATTGCCCTACCTGAAAACTCAACCTTGCCTAGTGTCTCAGGATCAAACCTGACCTTTGGCAAGAGGAATGAAGATGGTCAAGCTTATCATTTCAGGATTCAGCATCGATATTTTTTTTTTTAAAGATTTTATTTATTTATTTGACAGAGAGAGACACAGCGAGAGAGGGAACACAAGCAGGGGGAGTGGGAGAGGGAGAAGCAGGCTTCCCAGGGAGCAAGGAGCCTGACGCGGGGCTCGATCCCAGGACTCTGGGATCATGACCTGAGCCGAAGGCAGACGCTTAACGACTGAGCAACCCAGGTGCCCCTCAGCATCGATATTTTGACTCTTTATCAGTCTTTCATCTTTTCCCTCAATGAGAACCAGGCTTCCGTTGTATGCTGGAACTGACACTTGTTAATGTTTTAGGAATTTTGCAGTCTAGTGGATGTCACAAAAGTAGCTTGAAATCAGCTTATCAGGAGTATTTGTACTATGGAAATTGGTAAACTTTAAATCTCAGGTCTTTCCCTTGAAGATCCAGTTACACATCTACCACTGGTGTAGGAAGTAGCTACCACCTCATGCTCCAGTTCTTATAAATCAATCTTCATTCTTCCCTAGAGTTCCTGCCTTGGCATCATAAGAAGAGTTGATCCTTCATTCTTGACAGATTCCCCTCCAATGGGAAGAGTTTGATCATTTATCCCACCTCTAAGCTGGGACCCTGCTTTCTATCCACTCATAGATCACATGTTCCCCATACCTGCTACAGATCTCTCCCAAGACCTTTCTAGCTAGATTATGAATAAATTACCATTATCTAGATTTTCTTATCTTGCTGATTATGGGTCTTCAATCACTATCCTACATTCCATATTAGATGATATTAGATCCCTTAGTGTTTGTCCTAATGCCCATTTATGGACTTCCCCTTTAATTGATGTTTTTTTTTTTTTTTTCAGCTGGCTTTTTTTTTATTTTTATGTTAATCCCCATACATTACATCATTAGTTTTAGATGAAGTGTTCCATGATTCATTGTTTGTGCATAACACCCAGTGCTCCATGCAGAATGTGCCCTCCTCAATACCCACCACCAGGCTAACCCATCCTCCCACCCCCCTCCCCTCTAGAACCCTGTTTGTTTTTCAGAGTCCATCGTCTCTCATCGTTCGTCTACCCCTCCGATTTCCCCCGCTTCATTCTTCCCCTCCCGCTACCTTCTTCTTCTTTTTTTTTTCTTAACATATATTGCATTATTTATTTCAGAGGTACAGATCTGAGATTCAACAGTCTTGCACAATTCACAGCGCTAACCAGAGCACATACCCTCCCCAGTGTCTATCACCCAGTCACACCATCCTTCCCACCCCACCCCCCACTCCAGCAACCCTCAGTTTGTTTCCTGAGATTAAGAATTCCTCATATCAGTGAGATCATATGATACATGTCTTTCTCTGTTTGACTTATTTCACTCAACATAATACCCTCCAGTTCCATCCACGTCGTTGCAAATGGCAAGATCTCATTCCTTTTGATGGCTGCATAATATTCCATTGTATATATATACCACATCTTCTTTATCCATTCATCTGTCGATGGACATCTTGGCTCTTTCCACAGTTTGGCTATTGTGGACATTGCTGCTATAAACATCGGGGTGCACGTACCCCTTTGGATCCCTACTTTTGTATCTTTGGGGTAAATACCCAGTAGTGCAATTGCTGGATCATATGGTAGCTCTATTTCCAACTTTTTGAGGAACCTCCATACAGTTTTCCAGAGTGGCTGCACCAGCTTGCATTCCCACCAACAGTGTAGGAGGGTTCCCCTTTCTCCGCATCCCCGCCAACATCTGTCATTTCCTGACTTGTTAATTTTAGCCATTCTGACTGGTGTGAGGTGGTATCTCACTGAGGTTTTGATTTGGATTTCCCTGATGCCGAGCGATATTGAGCACTTTTTCATGTGTCTGTTGGCCATTTGGATGTCTTCTTTGGAAAAATGTCTGTTCATGTCTTCTGCCCATTTCTTGATTGGATTCTTTGTTCTTTGGGTGTTGAGTTTGATGAGTTCTTTATAGATTTTGGATACTAGCCCTTTATCTGATATGTCATTTGCAAATATCTTCTCCCATTCTGTCGGTTGTCTTTTGGTTTTGTTGACTGTTTCCTTTGCTTTGCAAAAGCTTTTTATCTTGATGAAGTCCCAATAGTTCATTTTTGCCCTTGCCTCCCTTGCCTTTGGCGATGTTTCTAGGAAGAAGTTGCTGCAGCTGAGGTCAAAGAGGTTGCTGCCTGTGTTCTCCTTTAGGATTTTGATGGACTCCTGTCTCACATTGAGGTCTTTCAACCATTTGGAGTCTATTTTTGTGTGTGGTGTAAGGAAATGGTCCAGTTTCATTCTTCTGCATGTGGCTATCCAATTTTCCCAACACCATTTGTTGAAGAGACTGTCTTTGTTCCATTGGACATTCTTTCCTGCTTTGTCAAAGATGAGTTGACCATAGAGTTGAGGGTCCATTTCTGGGCTCTCTATTCTGTTCCATTGATCTATGTGTCTGTTTTTGTGCCAGTACCATGCTGTCTTGATGATGACAGCTTTGTAATAGAGCTGGAAGTCCGGAATTGTGATGCCGCCGGCTTTGCTTTTCTTTTTCAACATTCCTCTGGCTATGCGGGGTCTTTTCTGGTTCCATACAAATTTTAGGATTATTTGTTCCATTTCTTTGAAAAAAGTGGATGGTATTTTGATGGGGATTGCATTGAATGTGTAGATTGCTCTAGGTAGCATTGACATCTTCACAATATTTGTTCTTCCAATCCATGAGCATGGAACGTTTTTCCATTTCTTTGTGTCTTCCTCAATTTCTTTCATGAGTATTTTATAGTTTTCTGAGTACAGATCCTTTGTCTCTTTGGTTAGATTTATTCCTAGGTATCTTATAATTTTGGGTGCAATTGTAAATGGGATCGACTCCTTAATTTCTCTTTCTTCTGTCTTGTTGTTGGTGTATAGGAATGCCACTGATTTCTGTGCATTGATTTTATATCCTGCCACTTTACTGAATTCCTGTATGAGTTCTAGCAGTTTTGGGGTGGAGTCTTTTGGGTTTTCCACATAAAGTATCATATCATCTGCAAAGAGTGAGAGTTTGACTTCTTCCCTGCCAATTTGGATGCCTTTGATTTCTTTTTGTTGTCTGATTGCTGTGGCTAGGACTTCCAATACTATGTTGAATAGCAGTGGTGATAGTGGACATCCCTGCCGCGTTCCTGACCTTAGGGGGAAAGCTCTCAGTTTTTCCCCATTGAGAATGATATTCGCTGTAGGTTTTTCATAGATGGCTTTTATGATATTGAGGTATGTACCCTCTATCCCTACACTCTGAAGAGTTTTGATCAAGAAAGGATGCTGTACTTTGTCAAATGCTTTTTCTGCATCTATTGAGAGGATCATATGATTCTTGTTCTTTCTTTTGTTAATGTATTGTATCACATTGATTGATTTGTGGATGTTGAACCAACCTTGCAGCCCAGGGGTAAATCCCACTTGGTCGTGGTGAATAATCCTTTTAATGTACTGTTGGATCCTATTGGCTAGTATTTTGGTGAGAATTTTTGCATCCATGTTCATCAGGGATATTGGTCTGTAATTCTCCTTTTTGATGGGGTCTTTGTCTGGTTTTGGGATCAAGGTAATGCTGGCCTCATAAAATGAGTTTGGAAGTTTTCCTTCCATTTCTATTTTTTGGAACAGTTTCAGAAGAATAGGTATTAATTCTTCTTGAAATGTTTGGTAGAATTCCCCTGGGAAACCATCTGGCCCTGGGCTTTTGTTTTTTTGGGAGATTTTTGATGACTGCTTCAATTTCCTTAGTGGTTATAGGTCTGTTCAGGTTTTCTATTTCATCCTGGTTCAGTTTTGGTAGTTGGTACATCTCTAGGAATGCATACATTTCTTCCAGGTTATTTAATTTGCTGGCATAGAGTTGCTCATAATATGTTCTTATAATTGTTTGTATTTCTTTGTTGTTGGTTGTGATCTCTCCTCTTTCATTCATGATTTTGTTGATTTGGGTCATTTCTCTTCTCTTTTTGATAAGTCTGACCAGGGGTTTATCAATCTTGTTAATTCTTTCAAAGAACCAGCTCCTAGTTTCGTCGATCTGTTCTACTGTTCTTTTAGTTTCTATTTCATTGATTTCTGCTCTGATCTTTATTATTTCTCTTCTCCTGCTGGGTTTAGGCTTTATTTGCTGTTCTTTCTCCAGCTCCTTTAGGTGTAGGGTTAGGTTGTGTACTTGAGACCTTTCTTGCTTCTTGAGAAAGGCTTGTATTGCTATATACTTTCCTCTTAGGACTGCCTTTGCTGCATCCCAAAGATTTTGAATAGTTGTGTTTTCATTTTCATTGGTTTCCATGTATTTTTTTAATTCTTCTTTAATTTCCTGGTTGACCCATTCGTTCTTCAGTAGGATGCTCTTTAGCCTCCATGTATTTAAGTTCTTTCTGACTTTTGTCTTGTGATTGAGCTCTAGTTTCAAAGCATTGTGGTCTGAAAATAGGCAGGGAATGATTCCAATCTTTTGGTACTGGTTGAGACCTGATTTGTGACCTAGGATGTGATCGATTCTGGAGAATGTTCCATGGGCACTAGAGAAGAATGTGTATTCCGTTGCTTTGGGGTGGAATGTTCTGAATATGTCTGTGAAGTCCATTTGGTCCAGTGTGTCATTTAAAGTCTTTATTTCCTTGTTGATCTTTTGCTTAGACGATCTGTCCATTTCAGTGAGGGGGGTGTTAAAGTCCCCCACTATTATTGTATTGTTGTCAATGTGTTTCTTTGCTTTTGTTATTAATTGCCTTATATAATTGGCTGCTTCCATGTTAGGGGCATAGATATTTACAATTGTTCGATCTTCTTGTTGGATAGATCCTTTAAGTATGATATAGTGTCCTTCCTCATCTCTTATTACAGTCTTTGGTTTAAAATCTAATTTGTCTGATATAAGGATTACCACCCCAGCTTTCTTTTGGTGTCCATTAGCATGGTAAATGGTTTTCCACCCCCTCACTTTCAATCTGGGGCTGTCTTTGGGTCGAAAATGAGTCTCTTGCAGACAGCATATCGATGGGTCTTGTTTTTTAATCCAGTCTGATAGCCTGTGTCTTTTGATTGGGGCATTGAGCCCATTTACATTCAGGGTGACTATTGAAAGATAGGAATTTAGTGCCATTGTATTGCCTGTAAGGTGACTGTTACCGTATATTGTCTGTGTTCCTTTCTGGTCTATGTTGCTTTTAGGCTCTCTCTTTGCTTAGAGGACCCCTTTCAAGATTTCCTGTAGGGCTGGTTTTGTGTTTGCAAATTCCTTTAGTTTTTGTTTGTCCTGGAAGCTTTTGATCTCTCCTTCAATTTTCAATGACAGCCTAGCTGGATATAGTATTCTTGGTTGCATATTTTTCTCATTTAGTGCTCTGAATATATCCTGCCAGTCCTTTCTGGCCTGCCAGTTCTCTGTGGATAGGTCTGTTGCCAATCTAATGTTTCTACCCTTGTAGGTTACATATCTCTTCTCCCGAGCTGCTTTCAGGATTTTCTCTTTGTCTATGAGACTCGTAAGTTTTACTATTAGATGTCGGGGTGTTGACCTATTTTTATTGATTTTGAGAGGGGTTCTCTGTGCTTCCTGGATTTTCATGCCTGTTTCCTTCCCCAAATTAGGGAAGTTCTCTGCTATAATTTGCTCCAATATACCTTCTGCCCCTCTCTCTCTTTCTTCTTCTTCTGGGATCCCAATTATTCTAATGTTGTTTTGTCTTATGGTATCGCTTATCTCTCGAATTCTGCCCTCGTGATCCAGTAGTTGTTTATCTCTCTTTTTCTCAGCTTCTTTATTTTCCATTATTTCATCTTCTATATTACTGATTCTTCTGCCTCATTTATTCTAGCAGTTAGCGTCCCCATTTTTGATTGCACCTCATTAATAGCCTTTTTGATTTCTACTTGGTTGGATTTTAGTTCTTTTACTTCTCCAGAAAGGGTTTCTCTAATAACTTCCATATTTTTTTCAAGCCCAGCTAGTATCTTTAAAGTGATGATTCTGAACTCTAGATCTGACACTGTACTAATGTCCATATTAAGTAGGTCCCTGGCAGTCGGTATTACCTCTTGTTCTTTTTGTTGAGGTGATTTTTTCCGTCTTGTCATTTTGTGCAGAGGAGAATAGATTAATGAGAGAACAAAATGCTAGCAGAGTAACAACGTCCCCAGAAAATATACTCTAAACAAATCAGAAAAAACCTGAAGCAGTGGGAAAAGAAAGGGAAAGAGAGAAAAAAGAAAAAGATAAAAACAAAAACAAACAAAACAAAACAACAACAACAAAAAACCAGAATGTGATCAAATATGATCAGGCTGGTATATAGATCAGTGCCACACACTAGATTTGGGGTGTATTTTGGTCTTTTAGAAGAAAGTGCCTCCCAAAATTTTAAAGAAAGAAAAACTTATATATGTACAAAAATAAGGGTTGATATGATGAAGGGATGGAATATGACTGTAAAGATGGAAATTATAAAAAATTTTATAAAAGGAATTGATAAGAAGTTGTTTGAAAAAAGAAAGAAGAGGATTTAAAAAAAGAAAAAAAAAAGGGAGAGGATGTGATCAGGCAGGGGAATAGAAAACACCATATACTAGAGATTTAGGGTATATTTTGATTTGTTAGAAGAAACTATCTCAAAATTTTAAAGAGAGAACAACTTATATATATAAGCCAAAAATACGGGTAACTATTATGAAGGGATAGAATATGACTCTAAAAATGAAAAATAAAAATGTTTTTTTTTTTTAAAAAAGGGATTGATAAGATGTTGGTTGAAAAAGGGAAAAAGAAAAATTCAAAAAGAAAAAAAAAAAGAAAAAAGACAGTTAAAAAAAATTAACTTTGAAAGACTACAGAATCATGGTAAAAATGCCATGAATTCTATGTGCAGTAGTCCCCTAGAGCTGGAGTTCTGCCGTTCTCATTGATGGGTAAACTTGGTCTTGGCTGGCTGTTCTCGCTGATCTTCTGGGGAGGGGCCTGTTGCCGTGGTTTCCAAATGTCTTTGCCGGAGGCAGAATTGCCCCGCCCTTGCCCCCTCCCGGCTAAGTAATCTGCTCAGGTTTGCTCTCCGGGGCTTTTGTTCCCTGCGAGCTTTCCGTACAGCTTTGGAGGCGGAGAGTGAAAATGGCGGCCTTCCAATCTCCGCCCTGGAGGAGCCGAGAACTCAGGGCCCCGCCTCTCAGTGAGCCCCCAGAGAAAAGCCGTCAGTCACTCCCATCTCCCCGGTCTCCAGCCGCACTCTGTGCTCACACGGCCTGTGACCGCGCGTTTCTATCTCTGGCACCCGACCCCGGGTGGAGTCTCCAAACCCAGCAGATCCCTGCGGCGCACTCCTGTGCGGCTCCTCCCGGGGGAAGAAGGTGAGTCTCCCCGGATCTGCCGCTTGTTGGGTCCCTGCTGGAGGAGCAGGGGCCCGACTGTGCCGCGGATCACGGTTTACGGCAACCCCGAGCTGAGAGCCCGCGCCTGGGCTCCGCCTCTGCAGCCGGCTTCCCTGCTCCGATACCTGGGAGCTCTGCCACACTCAGGCACCCCCGGTCTTTCTGTGACCCGTGGGTCCTGAGACCACACTGTCCCGGAGGGTTCCACCCCCCGCTTAGCCACCAGAGTGACGTCCCTCAGTGGAGCAGACTTTTAAAAGTTCCGATTTTGTGCTCCGCGGCTCTATCACTTGCCAGAAGTGGCCGCCGGAGGCCCCTCCCCCACCGTCTATCCTCCCGAATATCGCCTCGGATTCACTTCTCCGCACGTCCTACCTTCCAGAAAGTGGTCGCTTTTCTGATGAGAGAGTTGTTGCTCTTCTTTTCTTCGATCTCCTGTTGAGTTTGTAGGTGTTCAGAATGGTTTGATCCCTATCCAGCTGAATTCCTGAGACCAGACGAAATCCAGGTCTCCTACTCCTCCGCCATCTTGCTCCCCCCCCCTAATTGATGTGTTTTATCTCATAGTCTGGAATTCCTTTCAGTCTGTGGTTCTGGATCTGCTTTGCCTTCCTCCCCGTTATTTTTATTGTGTCTCAATTAACCAAAATAACTCCATATTCTCTTTGTAGAATTAAAAAAAAAAAAGTTTTGAACATACTCCTCCTCCTAGAAATCTTTTCTCATATTATTAGGGTCTAAATTATTTAAATGTAATTTGTTAGTGGTTTTAATTTTAAAACCTAATTTAACATTTTAATAAATAATAACAGTTAATATCCATAATGAGGATTTCCCCATATATAAAGTATTTAATTTCTTACACAGCACCTATATTTTCTCATAAAATAACTAACATTAATTGTTGCTCTCCATGTTCCAGACACTGTTCTGAATGCTTTCCATGTATTAATTCACTTAATCCGACAGAATTCATGAGGGACATGTACTATTATCATCCTTATTTTACAAAGGAGGAATTTGAGATAAAGAGAGGTCTTGTAGTTAATAAATGGCAGAGTGATGGCTTGTCTCCAGAGCCATGCTCTTAACACTTCTGCTATCCTGCCTCTCCCTAAAATGAAGCACAGAGCTATGACTTATGAGAAATTCCATATTCTCTTCTTATTAAGGTTGGCAGCTCACACTGTTATGGGGAGAATGAGGAAGGTGTGGCCAATATGGGATCTTCAAACTGCCAAAGTTCCCTCTCAGACTCAGGGAGAGCTGGGGAAATGACTCGATGGCGGGGGAGGGGGGGCGGTGTGCATCGAATTACATAGGATCACAAGCTAAGAAATAAATACACTACCTCACTCTCTGTTCCTTCACTTTAGTTCTTCTCTAGTTATAACAATATTCAGTGAGGCTGACTATAGCAGATGCAGAAAATTGGGCAAGGAGTTATATGCTGACTTAAGCAAGGCAGCTAACAAAATCCAATTCCTTTTTGTTATTTGAGGAAATATAAAAATGCATATAAATAAACATGCTAATAATTTTATTTGAGCATAAAATTAAATATATAATATATAAATCTGTGTTTTATTATAATGTTTATACTGTCTAGTAAAGCTGAGGTTCCAAAGTAATTTTAAGGTTAGGATAACTCTGAAAAATTCTCTACAATGCTATTTTGCCATTTACCCTCAGAAAAATAACACCAAATTTTATCTATCCGGTCAAGACATTTGGCATATGGAGCAGAAAATGATGATATTAAATTGCAGTGAGAAAAGATGAAGAAGCAATAGTTCTTAATCCTAGGGCATTTTCTGGAAAGTTCATACAAGAAAATAAAATCTTGCAGGTTGAAAGGCCTCAGAAATCCTCTGCATTTAAAAACTGTTTTCTCCAGGTGATTCTTATGAACATTATAGTTTAAGAACTACTCTATAGTAGGTCAAGCAAAGTTCGGAGTGATTCACTGAACAATCCTAATTTCAATCCTTAGTCTCACCCTCAGGGGTAGAACCTCAAAGAGCAGAAAGGGTGGAAAGTAAGGACCATTTACAAATGTCGGTCCCTGCATGGGGTTGAACCTTCCTTGGGGCTTTCATCACAGCTGCTCATCAATGGATTTGTGGAAAACTCATGTGAAGACCATGGAACCATGTAAGACAGGCAACTGGAGTCTCTAACATAGGATTTCCACTTTGGAGTCTAAGCAGGAGACAGACCCAGCAGTGAGCCTGGGTTGGGTTTGTCATGGGTGCCATCCTTTGTTAACCCATTTTCTTATATCTTACTGCCAGAAGAATAGTGGAAGGGGGGAGGGGTCTGTTATTCCTTTTCCCACATGTTATCAGTGGAAGAAATGGTGGGATCCCTTAGGTATGTACTTAGATCTGCTCTGTCTAACCCAACAGACAGTATTATCATCAATTTCCAAAAGAAGAAACTGAGACTCAGAAAATGTAAAGGATATGAACACGTGACTAATAAACAGTGGATTTGAACTACAGACCAGGTATGTGGTTCCTGGTGTTTGAATCTCCCTTTCAGGCCAGGTTTTCACATTTTTATGAGTAGAATATATATGACTATGATGCTCATAATTAATTTCTTTTGAACTGAATGAAAATGGGGGGGGGGGGAACCCTGGCAAGCATTTGTGGCAGAGGCAGATCTTTTGTACTTCTCCTTTTCTGCCCCTAGTTGGCACTTTCTCTCCTTTTATTGCTCTCAGACCTGGTACCTGGGACCACTACTTGTCTCCTAGATGCTTTGGTCTTCTACCTGCTCCACTCAGCACTCACCACACCCTTCCCATCTGTGCTTTGACTTTCCTTCTTTTTACGTAATAATGTACTCTTCCTCTGTCCTGAATCCTCAAGACACAAAATCCTGCTGTGTGATGGTCAGATAAACGAACTTTTGCTGTTATCTATCTATCTATCTATCTATCTATCTATCTATCTATCTATCATCTATCTATAATCTATCATCTATCTATCATCTATCAATCATCTATCTATCATCTATCATCTATCATCTATCAATCATCTATCTATCTATCTATCTATCTATCTATCTATCTATCTATCTATCATCTACCCATCTATCATCTATCCATTTATCTATCCATCCATTAGGTATTAGCAATATCTGATCCAAGTTAAATGAAGCATTTCCTTAAGGAAGTACTTCCAGGGCTAGAGAAGCACCTGCTAGGAGTTTCACATTCAGTCAGGGATGCTTTGGTGTGTTTAAACCAAATAGGCAGAGACTTGATCCACTTATACATAAGTCCGGCCCTGCACATTGGCATTTATTTAAATACCCTCCAGGGATACTCAGGTCTTTAATGCTGCACACACAGATTCAAACCAAATATACGCACTGACATTTCCTCCCACCTATTTCCCTAGAGCTCATAATATTTAAGGCTGAGCTGATGTCAGGGACCCCCCTGGGAAGGAAGCTGCTCCTCTGGGAGTTTGCCTAATGGAGCAACTGGCATTTCTTAGTTCACTAGAGGAGTGCTGAGCATGAGGCCTTTGCAAAGTCCCCAGGGCTATCAGTTAGCATGGAGCCCAATAGGGCCATCTGTTCAGACCAGATCCAAGCCACCTAAGAAATCAAGTCTATCGAAGACTGAACTCTCTTCTTTCTCTTCCACCTCTCAGCTGCAAATTGCTTCCTGCTTTGCAAGGAGCATGAAACAATAAAAATAACTGCTATGGCTAATATTTTAGCCTCAACAAAACCTTTTCATATGCCTGCCCTCCTCTGATGCTCTCAAGTATTACCTTTCTACTATTTTTAGATCTGGGATTATGGTGGGACTTTTCCAAGGCCACCTGGCTAGCTGCAGGCATAACAGGATAATTTACTAAGATTTTAATTTGTGGTTTTTTTCTCATCTTTCCAACCCCGTTTTGAGATGCTAACCTGGCCTTATTGTTCTCTAGCCCTTTGTGATGGAGTCAAAACTCAAAGGACCCCAAGGACTAGTACCTTTTCTGCTTTGTTTTCTAACCTAAACTCTTTGAGGGGGTTACACCAGGGAAATAGAGAGAAGTGAGAGCCCTGGACGCGAGTGGGGTAATGGTTGCTGCAGTGAGTATGAAAGAGAGGGGCAGCTCTTGAGAGAAGCAGCAGAGGTTTGGGGTACTTTGAAATTAGTGCTTCCACTTCTTCACGGAGCCTTGGAATGGAAGCAGGACATCAGGAGGAAATGACTGCAGGATCCACCTAAGAAGGCTGGACCATAGGTACTGAGGTTCCCAGGCTCCACAAAGCTATCCTGCCCAAGAAGAGTAAGCTCATGTCTGCCCCTCAGGAACCACATGGGCTTGGACAAAGACCATGTCAGAGGTGATCAGAGACCAGAGAAGCCCCTATAAATGTCTGTTTTACATAAAATTCCAGAACATTGGTGTCATCCTGGACTTGAGAGACCCTATAGTGACTGTGATTAGATTTGATGAAATGGAATTTCTGACAGATTGAATGATTTAAAGACCTGAGTTTGTTAGGTAAAACTTAAGTCTATTAAATTGGAGAATTCTGCACTGCAAATTTAATTGTCTTTCTAGGGTACTTACTTAGCACAAAATTTACATTTAGATGGATCTCAATGGGGAAAATACAGCAGAGCCATTGTTATGTATACTTGCGGCAAAAGAGAAATCCAGCCCCTGCCCCTTGTTGCATTTTTCAGCATTTAATTCTATGACCATGAGCCACATTGTGTTCCTGGATAACTTGATCAGTAAGCTAATATCAGGCCTAGGACGCCCATATGGGCAAGGCTAAAGGCCCAAATGGATCTCATGAAATACAAAGTTGATAGCTTTCTGTGGTGGGAATAATGACTTATAAAACACTCTGGAGGAGACTGCAGGGATTGTTTAAAAATCAAATTGCTTATTAGATTTTCCAACTCCTTGAACAACTTCTAATATTTTCTATACAGAGCCATCTACATATACCCTCTGTCTTTTGATGGTGAAACATAACAATTTTATTGTTATGTTGCTTCATAGCAGAAAAATTTTCATGATTCTGTGTTTCAGTAAAAATCTTTGATCCCCATCTTAAATTAAGCTGAAGCTAAGGACTAGCCTATCCATTTACATATGGTATTTGGTCATTACACTAAAAAAAAACAAAAATGAAAAACAAAAAACAAAACAAAAACAAAAGGAGGAGGCTAAACAGAAAAATCCCTCTTGTTAATCTCTCATCTCCTCCTTCTCTTCCTCCTTGTCTTCTCTCTTCAATATACAGACCTCAGAGAAACACTGCAGAACCACAAATTACTATGGGGTGCAACTCCTACTTAATAATGACATCCGTAAGTTAGCAAAAATCTGCCAACATCTGCAAGCTCCTCTACAGAGTTGTGAGCCAAAGTTAAAAATCATGTGTGACAGTGCTGTGGAAAATACAATTGATTCCAGTCTGATTGTGTCAGTTCCAAACAGAGACAATATTGATGATGCTGAACAGTAATCTTATTGGGCTTGGACCCAACTGAACATTGGTCTTTGTCAACTCATTATTCCTCTATCAGAGGGATCTCCGAAGATTGATCTTGCCAGCACCTCTTGATGTGTCTCACAAATCACTGTTCTTCTGTTGGCAGGCAGATTTGAGTATTACACAGTAATTGCTGGGCTTTTTTCCCTCTCTCCCCGCCTTACTCCCTGCCAGGAGACAGTGACTACACATTGCAAGTCATTGTCATATGAAAGACCAAAAAGTTCCTAACAAGATAGAGTAGGTAGGTGTGCAGTCCCAGTGATGCCAAGAGCTATGGCCATACCACTGATGTTTTGGGATTGTCAAAATAAGTATTAAATCCTCTCTTTTCCCTTTAGACTGTTAATTAGAGAGATCCCTGAACTTTTCAGAAGTCTGCAGCATCGCCTGTAGGACAGTTCAGCTCGAAGGGTCTAGTTTGGATGATTAACGTTGTCTCTGCTTTTTTTTGCAAATTTGAAAAATGTATTGTCTCATCAGTAGCAGTGGGTGAGAAGAACAAGGCAATGGGCATGACATTTTAGACTAATGACATTGTCTTCTGTGATTTGATCTGCCCTTCCTTGGGACAATTTGAAATTCCCCTCTAGATATAAAAGCCTTCAGAAATCAGTTAATTTAGTTAATCAATAAGATACCAAAATTTAAATGGATTTCTGGTGTTCCCAGTTAAACTGGTGAGGATAAAGGCAGGCCTCGTAATGGTGCGACACTTAGTTTTCTTCCTGGATGAGAGCCTCTGACAGGCAATGTCTATCTATGTATTTTTTGGATTGTTTAGCTAATTGGAGGGGAGCAGGATCACATAGTTTCAGAATGTGCATTTGACATCACAGGTGTTCTCAATTACAAGGAATGGCCTGATGTTCTGGGAATTTATAACACTTTGAATCAGTGGTAGACATTTAAGTTCCAAACTTCTAAGCAATCATTGCAGAAAGAGCCCATAATCCTATGTCTTCTGTAGTTTTAAAAAACAGGAGCTGCTGGTGTGGTGTTTACTCATGTGGGAGATGCACACTAAGGCTGCGGCTGCTTTCATTTTGACTGCCTTTAGCTTTACATTAACCCCCCCTCCCCCACTCAGACCTGTATCTTATGAAGAGTTAAAACAAGCTGAAATAAGTGATATTCAGCAAAAAGAGATTTTCTGCAAGCTTAATGAAGTGAAGATCAGATGCAATACAATTTTTGTGTACAGTGTCTTGGAGGTTCCTGATAGTGATGCTTGTGGAATTAACAGTATCCAAGATATTGTGACTTCTTTCTTGCTGTCCATCATTTCTGGAGTCAGCCCTGTTCTTTTGGCAGGGGTCATGCCTATACAACAAATTCCATCACGAAGCCGTATGGGGATGACCTGATGTGGGTCAGAGAAGCTGAAAGTTCTACTCCACTCTACTCCTTATGCAGAGTTGTTCCCTGCTCCCTACTCTGTGCCAAAAACTAGAGTTCAAGAGTTCATATGATGAATCAACTTAAATAAAACTTGATTTTTCTCCAGGAGTTGAATATTTACTTTTCACACCTTTCCCAAGTTGGAGAAGGTAATTGAGTGTGGGGGTTTGACGTCCTCCTGCTGGGTTGGCTGGCTGCATTAGGATGTAAAAATAAACAAAAGATAGTTCATTGTGCCTGCATATCAAGCTTAAATATTCTGGCAGAACACGAAAGCAGGATTAACACTAGAGGATTGACAGTGCAGATAATGGAGAGTTGACTGTTTAGAATCCATCTGATACCACAGTCAGAGGGTCACCCATGCTGAAGGTGAGGGCAAGTTCATGCAGTTTCCTCCCCCTCCTTCCTGGGTGAAAACAGCGCAACTTGGTCACCGTGGTCAGTCTTGAAGATACACTGAGTAACAAGTAGGAAGATGAGAGGAACATCTCATCTCTTATTTATCTGAGTTTTAGGTGAGAATATTGGTGTTCCTGAGCTGATTGGCTAGATGAAGGGGCACCTGATTGAGAAAGCATGTCTTATTTTTGACTGTTGATTCATCACAAAAAAACAAAGTATCTTTTTCTCTCCTACTTCAAAAATTGGCAGACTTTCATCACATCAAGAAAGCATGATCACTGTAAGCAGCAATCACTATAATTGTTGGATATACTCTGTAGTGGTGGGTAGTGGTTTGGATGCTCAGGAAATCCTCCTGGATCATCACTAAACGAAAATCAGAAAACAAGAGGCAGTTCAACAAAAAGCCTATACCTAAAGTACCATTCTCTTTTTGCCTGTTCTGTCATTTTATTTACTTTTCTTTGAGTGATTGAATTGTATTGTTTCTGGTAATTTCTCATGCCTTCTTTGTGACACCTATCTGAAGTGGATAATAGATGTTTACATAAAATTACTGAAGATGAGAAAATCCAGGATCAGAGGGAATCAGAGGGTCTTAGCATGAGCCTCTTGGGCATGTCATTGATGCTGCCAAGACCACCCACGCAACTGAGGCTGTTGGGTGACTTAGCAAGTGCTCGTGGTCTTCAAATTTCTAATAAGAGTCAAAAGACTCCTAATGGTTAGCAGTTTTAATGCTGGCTTTTACCTCTTCTCAAGATGGCCATTTTAAATGGGAAATTAAAAGACAGCACAAAGATTCTATAGTTCTGAAAACACCCAATCCAGAAAGCCCTATTAAATATTTATGTCTTGAACCCACCTGTATGAGTGAGCCCCCAGTCCCCTCCTTCCAGGCAGGAGATGTCCTATTAGCAGTTTGGCCTGAGTATCAAAAAGGTGTCATTAAATTCTTGCACTGAAGCCTATACTTCTTATATTAGGAATCAAAACTAACTTCATGGGTCTGTGACCTCCCTGTTCAGTCAGACAGGGCCCATGCTTGCTTAATGATCCACTGTTTCCATCTTGAGATTCTTTAAGAATTTTTGCACAAAAAGCCCCACATCTTCCTTTTGCACTAAGCCCCACTCATTATGTAGTCAGTCGTATTAGGGGCCTCTGATTTGCTATCTTTCTCCTTCCATCCCTTATAAACAGAGGGATGGTAGAGAGCTATAGGCAGAGATACACATAAGGAGTTGGTTGGGCTGTAAGCAAGTCTCATGCCCAACATGCAGAGAGATCCAGTCTCATGTTCCAGCTCACACACAGAGCTGTCATATGACTCAGCAAGTCCCTTCCCAATAATCTTGGTCATACTCTTCCAATGGAAAGTCAACTATTTTATCCTTTCATGTCATGACAGTTACATGACATTATACTTAGAATTCCCACTAACATTAGCATTGACTTACAAAAAATAAAAACAGTACCCCACTTCCCCTTTGTAAACTATAAAGCAAAATAAATCTGAAGCCTTATAATAATATTCCTTAGATAAAGATGGGAAGAACGTGGATGGAGCAAATAGCTGCCCTCCACAAGAAATGCCAGTCCTAATTTCTAAATCTTGCCTACCATTGTACCATTTGCAGATGTTTAATAAAAACTATTTTATCGGGGCACCTGGGTGGCTCAGTCGGTTGAACATCTGCCTTCGGCTCAGGTCATGATCTCAGGGTCCTGGGATCGAGCTCTGCATTGGTGTTCTTGCTCAGCCAGGAGGCTACTGCTCCCTCTCCCTCTGCCTCTCCCCCTGCTCGTGCTCTCTCTCTCTCTCTCAAATAAATAAATAAAACCTTAAAAAAATAAAAAAAAACCCTATTTTATCTCTGATAATATTTGGCAATATGACTGTCAAAACTTAGTTTCTTAGGGAGCAGATCCAGGATGTTTTTGATAGTACTGTCAGTCCATCGATGGGGCTTCTGTCCTGGCTTTGCTCAGATGGGTTGTCCTTTGGCCTTCTCTCCCAGCATTGTTATCTGTGGTATTGTGCAGCAGCTCACTGCAGAGGCTCCCAACAATTACTGTTCCCGCTTTGCAAATATTTGCATGATTAATTTTTCCTGATGTGTGTATTTCCAACCATGAGTACAAACAGCTTTTCATTTCAAACAAGTGAGGAGGCACCCTGAGGGGCAAGATCATACATTTTTATGAAGTTGCTGCTGTGGAAATTTATAATTTTTGCAGAAAATTTCACTTTTTTTTCTGGGGCAAAATGAGAATTTAATACCTGTGAACACTACTTTTCATTTTAATAAAGTAAAGTGACGGCAAGAATAAAACATATTTAGATTCTTGTAATTTTTAGGGGGAGGGGGCAGTACTCTGTTCTCTTTGTGTTGACATAGCACCTTCCCAACAGCAGTAGGTGCTTATAACTTTCACACTTGTGTGTGCCTTTATTCCTACAAGAAAGAACTCATGGGCCGCTTCGTTGCTTACCAACATAATACACCAAGGAAATAAAATCTAGGTTATTAAGCATTTGAGGAAAATTTCCTGATGTGAGGAATCAATCCCAGAAATTTCTTTTTTTTTTTATTAAAGATTTTTATTTATTTGACAGAGAGAGACACAACGAGAGGGAACACAAGCAGGGGGAGTGGGAGAGGGAGAAGCAGGCTTCCCGCCGAGCAGGGAGCCCGACATGGGGCTCGATCCCAGGACCCTGGGATCAGGACCTGAGCCGAAGGCAGACGCTTAACGACCGAGCCACCCAGGTGCCCCAGTCCCAGAAATTTCTGTGATTAAATTAACAAAGAAAACATCTGCTTTCTCAGTGAAGGAGGAAAAGAGAACTTTTCTTCTGCAAGGGTCTAATAAAATAAAAGTGTCATCTATTTTGAGTTTCTGTTTTGAGTCACCAAGAACATTTAAGAGTCTGTGACCTTTTTTTTTTTTTTTTAAGATTTTATTTATTTTTTTGACAGAGAGAGACATAGCGAGAGCAGGAACACAAGCAGGGGGAGTGGGAGAGGGAGAAGCAGGCTTCCCGCAGAGCAGGGAGCCCGATGTTGGACTCGATCCCAGGACACTGGGATCATGACCCGAGCCAAAGGCAGACGCTCAACGACTGAGCCACCCAGGCGCCCAGTCTGTGACCTTTTAATCCAAGAGTCCTTGACCATTTATTTCATTTTTGGAGTTTTAACTTGAGTGACTAATCTAAATGTTTGTCTAAAGGCAAAACAGGATTTCCTAAAGTATGGTTCTCACAGACCACCGTCTGGAGGCACAGGAGATGACTTTAGGTGCTACAAAGATGAACATTTTTTGTTTTAAATATGTACATATTTTAATGAGTGATTGAATATATGTATGTTATGTGTGTGTTGTAATGTCAACTAGCACACCAAACCTGAGGGTTTAGTAAATCTTGTTAATAGTACCTTAGAAATATCCAGTACCCCATCTCACTGTCATCACACTATACTCATGACCCATCCACCATGATGTCACTGCTAAATTAAGACCATACTCTCCTAACTGATGTCTCTGCTTCTACCCTTGCCTCCCTGCCATTGCTCCTTCTTATGGGAATCAGAAGGAAGCTTTAAAAACCCAAGTTAGATTCTGTCATTCAAAGTTAGATACTGATTTTGTCAGCTGGAAATCTTCCAGAGGCTTCCCACCTCATCCATAATTAAAGCCTTGCCCCATCCTTGCCATCGCCCATAGGCCCTACTAGGTCTTCCCTTTGGCTGCTTGTCTGATTCCATCTTCTACCACTCTCTTCCTTTCTCTCTGCCCCAGCTTTCTTGCTGTTTCTCAACCATGCTGAATATATATTAGTTTCGGGGCCTTTGGAGTTCCTTTTCCTTTCCCTATCTAGAATTCTCTTTTCTATCTATCCACCTGGCTCTCTCACTTATTGAATTCAAGTCTCTGCACACAAATGTCACCCAATTTGGCCCCTTCCCTCTCTATCCCCTTACCCTGCTTTGTGTTTCTCCATAGTTGTTATGCCCAGTAGTAAACTGAAGAGATGGCCCCCATTTGTTATCCCATCTAGTACCTGCAGACTTCGCTATTTGATTTTGTAATCTCTCTCATTCTGGCACTGGGTTTGGCTAGGACTTGCTTTGGCCAATGGGACGTTAGCAGATATGATGCAGGCAGAAGCTTGAAAAAGCTTGTGCTCATTTCTATTTATTACTCTTCTGCAATTTCTATGAATCCATGCTGGAGGACAAGGTGCTGGAGTAGGAATGAATCACCCTAGTGATCCCAGCTAGAGTGTCCTAGACCAGCCCACAGATGGCTGACTTTCGGCCATATGTGAACAAATTCAATGGAGACTAGAGGAGCTGAACAGCCAAACCCTAAATAAATGACCCCCAGATTCATGAAGGAAATAAATGCGTATTATTTTTAAGACACTCAGTATTGGAGTGTTTTGTTATGTTGCACTATTATGGTGAAATATAGCTCGTGTATCCCCTAATGACATATTACATTTTTAAAATTTATCCACTCTAGAAGTTCCTAAGAAGAAATGCTCTGTCAGTTATAGTTACTTTTAGTGGATGATGTCTGGCACATAGGAAATATTTATTTAATAAAAGTTTGTTGAACTTAGTGCATTTTATGGATAATAGTGCTTAGAATAAGCATAACATAGGCAGTGCCATGGCAATCCACTCAGGCCATATGACTTTCAATTGCAATTGTAAGATGCTCTGGAGTTTTGGGATTGAGCAGTCGTGGTGTTGGTCCACTAATGATTAAAGTTGGTAAACATTGTCTTTTTTTTTTTTTAAAGATTTTATTTATTTATTTGAGAGAGAGAGAATGAGAGAGAGAGTGAGCATGAGAGGGGGGAGGGTCAGAGGGAGAAGCAGACTCCCTGCCGAGCAGGGAGCCCGATGCGGGACTCGATCCCGGGACTCCAGGATCATGACCTGAGCCGAAGGCAGTCGCTTAACCAACTGAGCCACCCAGGTGCCCTACAGTTGGTAAACATTGTCTTAAGGCACTGGGACGTAGGGGCGCTTGGGTGGCTCAGTTGGTTAAGCATCCAACTCTTGGTTTTGGCTTAGGTCATGATGTCAGGGTTGTGAGCCCAAGCCAGAGTTCTGTGTTGTCTCTCTGCTCAGCAGGGAGTCTGCTTGTCTCTCTCCCTTCTCCTCTGCCCCCCCTCCACACACATACACACATACTCTTTCTCTCTCTAAAGTAAATAAATAAATAAAATCTAAAAAGAAAAGGTACGGGGATGTTATCTAATACTGTGTTTTCAGCCTTTCTAAATAGTCAAGCAGAGGTAGGGATTTGCAGATGGTTATTATGGAAATTCCACAGACATTTTCTACAATCCTAAAATATATCAGTTAAACAACTTAGACATAGGGTCTCCTAAGGTTCTAATTAATCCAGGAGGATGCTGTGATGACAAAGCACTGTTACCACTGCTATCTAATATTAAGAGATGGGTAGTCTGAAGTAGCTCTTTGATTAACATTCATTGTTAAATACGACTATTTACTGAGCACCTAGTATATACCTAGCCTTGATCTGGGCACTGGGAATGCAAAATCAAAACAAACATGGTTTGTTTATTAATACATCAAAAGAATCACACTTTTTTTTTTTTAAAGATTTTATTTATTTATCTGACAGAGAGACAGCGAGAGAGGGAACACAAGCAGGGGGAGTGGGAGAGGGAGAAGCAGGCTTCCAGTGGAGCAGGGAGCCCGATGTGGGGTTCGATCCCAGGACCCTGGGATCATGACCTGAGCCGAAGGCAGACGCTTAACGACTGAGCCACCCAGGCGCCCCAAGAGTCACACTTTTTGAAAAGTTTCTCAAAACAAGTAATGACAAGCACTGGGCTGGGGGTCAGAGGATACAAAAATAAAAAGATATGGATCTCTCACCAACTAGTTAAATACTACAGATAACCAAAAGCTGAGTCTATCGCACTCATTGAACTATTATGCCCCATGACCCACAATCACTTACAATTGAACATTTAACCAGTAATTTGTAATTTATTTAAAAGCTTGTGCATAGTTGTCGACTACAACATATCAAGTTTCCAGAAATCAAAAGGATAATTGAAAGTATCTAAATAGCAGACTCAATCACAACAACAGAGCTTAAATGCAAGACTTCCCTCACATAATTTATAAGGCAGGAGAAGTGACTTTTTGACTTTTTACCACTATGATCAGGACTGTTCTGACCTGCTTTGCAGAACACTATTTAAGTTCATATGATGTTGAGTATCGCCCCACATACACTTGTGCTAGATGGTGAATTTGATACTTTATTGTTATTATCCAAATTAGCTAGATATGCCTAGATGGGTTGACTGTTGTAAATATATGTATAGTACACATATACGTATAGTACATGAGAGCTCCACTTGGACATATCCTTTGCCATTTTAAAATTTGTATTAACTCAAAAATTTATTTTAGGCATAAGATGGAATGCTTTAAAGCCAAAAATGACTGACTTCCTGATCTCCATGATTTGTGTGTTCCTTGAATGCTATAAAGTGACCATATTGCCCATAAAATATTACCAATCAAATAATTATATGTAAATCAGATTGATGTTGTATGAAATGCTTCCCTTCCCTATTTTATTTGTACCAAGGCTAGTGCATATTTTTAAATTTCAAGTGTCTTAGCTGCATGACAATTTTTTTTTCCACTTTGGAACTAGAAAACAATTCAAACTCTTAACATTAACAAGCACGGTGCATATTTAAGAAGAGAGTATGAGTAGGTATGCTTCCTCAATATATTTCAATTCAGAAACTGCCTCCCTGCCCCCAGTAGTACATTTAACTGAATTAATATCTTACAGAATATGCTTTAGGAAATTCTATATAAAGTATACATGTCTGGATCATAGCTTCACTCCTAGACCAATAATAATATTTCATCATTTAGATAACTAATTAACAAATTCAACATTTATCAAGCATCTACTGTGTTTCTGAGTCTCGTCTGGATTTAGGAAGATACAAGGTTGATCTTTATAATTTATTTTGTTATATAGTTTTAGTGTATAGACTGGTTCTGTGTAGTACTGACCAAAAGCAATAATAAAACAAAGATACACACTTCAATTTATAAACCAACTAGCTGGAATTAGACAATGAATACTGTAACACATGGGAAGGCAGGGGCTGGATGTTTTCCTTCTCTTCTCAGCTTTTTTCTTGTATTTCTCCTTCTGCCATTATCTTTCCCCTTACGTGGCCGACTCTTTTCTGCCTCGATTTTTGTCGACCTGCATGTATGTCTATCTTTTCACTGTCTCTTCAGTTGATACTTCATTAAATATTGTAATAAGTTAACTTGGTCATGTTCACCCGTCATTTTGCTAACTGGGCTCTGAGCTCCCTGAAGGCAGGGTTTGTATTCATCACCCCTTGCAACCTGGAGCACCTATCTTACATGAGCTCATTGTCCAAGAGTTATTTGGTAATTTGATTTAATTGAGTTGTCACTTCTGTCTACCAGTAGTGCTCATGACAGTAAGCATTACTAATCCCATTGGTGGACCCCAGGGACAAGGGAGGCAAACGTTGCTATACTTACACCAACAGGAGAGGGTAGGATACACTTCCATTGTGGAGGATAGTTTTAAGAGAATTTTGAAATTGGCAACCTGGCCAGAGAGAAGTTTTTCTTTAAGCTTGGGCTAAGATGATATATTTGAACATATGTGTTCCTTTTTATTTCTCAAGCGTCTGTATCAAAGATTTCACCATGATTTAAATCTGATTCAGGTGGTGAGACATCTGGAAATCATGAGGGCATTTACTGAACATCATAAAATGTTGATATATCAAGCTAAAATTGTGTAATGTACCATTTTGTGCTAAATCAGATGCCATCTTATGCTAGATTCTCCTATAAATGAAGAATGGCAGGTGCCAAATATGTAAGAAAAAACTATGAGAGAAATAGTTTAAAGGAATTTGGTTTTTCAAATTAATGAATTAGGAAAAGTCTGCACTACTCAATTTTGGTCATGAAACCTCTAAATTCATCTGTAAAATCATTGTTTAAAGAGCCTAAATGTGTACCCAACTGAAATTTGACTTTTTAGTTAAGAGTAACTCTACTATATTATATTTCATAGGCTGAAAGATGGAAGTACTAGTCTGGATAAAATTATTCCCCTTTTTTAAACTAAAAAAAAAAAGTAAAATTGGTTACAGCCCTGTTTCTGCAATTAGAGAATTAGAAGAATTTGGGTTAGTTTGACTCTTTTGTTTTGCACATTTCTAATCCATTTTGGTATTTTGGAAAAAAAAAAAGAGTTATAAGGAGAACATCTGTTGCTATTCATGTCATTTTCCATCTACATCATGTTCCATAGTAGTTTAGGAGGGCCTCTCTCTTTCTCTTTTAAAAAGTGTAGTCCTTAACCAAAATTCTATAGATTTTGCATTGCTGTTTCAGTAAAATTATTAAAACAAACTGATATTGTTCCCCTTACCTTTCCCTATCTCTGCCAAGAACTGTTTTCTTCCCTCCCTTTCCTCCCGTTCCTCCTCTCCAAAGCCCCTCCAAAAGTGTGGTGCATTTTCTCCTTTTCAGTTTACTTAGGTTTATATTTTTATGCTTACTGCCTCTCTGTACCTCATCCCTCATTCCTCAATCCAATCTTAATTTTCTTTCTTTCCTTTCTTTCTTTCTTTCTTTTTTCTTTCTTTCTTTCTCTCTTTCTTTCTTTCTTTTGTTCTTCTTTTCTTTCTTTCTTTCTTTCTTTCTTTCTTTCTTTCTTTCTTTCTTT
>NC_058411.1:77264148-77276697 GCF_002201575.2 Neomonachus schauinslandi
TTTCTTTCTTTCTTTCTTTCTTTCTTTCTTTCTTTCTTTCTTTCTTTCTTTCTTTCTTTCTTTCTTCTTTTTATTTTTTATTTTTTGTCCCTCAGCTTTCAAATTGTCAACTTTGGAATTAAATAAATACTTAGTGAAAAAGCCTTTTTCCTTTTCATTCACAAGCATCTATTGTGCATCTGTGAGTGTCAGGCACTATTATAAATATTGGGGGTAGACGGGAGAACAGAAGTGAGATTCCTGCTTGGAGGAGCATATATTCTAACATGGGGGTAGGGGAGGCTAGACAGTGCAAAAAAAAAAAAATCAGATAAATTTAAGTGTTATGTAGGGTTCTCAGATTTAGCAAATAAAAATACCAGCTGTCCAGGTAAATTTAAATATCAGATAAATAACAATTTTTTAACATAAGTATATCCCACGCAATATTTGGGGTTAAATTAAAATATGATCCAGATTGGGGTAATTTAAGGCAGTTTTACTGCTGCGTTTTCCCCAAAGACCTATATGTCCAACTTGCACACATGTGCCTATATTCACACTTTTTTCTGGACTCCACAATCGCAGCTCATCTGAATTTTGTCATTCTCAGATTCCACCTTCTTTAAACATTTTCTTGCAATAATACCAACTTATATCACACTCTTATTTTGTAAATCAGCTTTACAGTAATTATCCACATTACATCATTAACATAAGAATGCATGGTTCCAGTCTGATGTTTATGTCATAGAATTGGTCTGGAGAGCTCTGCGGCCATATTTGTGAACCCACCTATGTGTGCATTTCTCGTATCTCCAATTTGTAATGTAGGAAAGAGCACAAGCTCTAGAGTCCAACAGACTGGGGTTCAAATCCTAATTCTGCTGCTTACCAGTTACGAGACCTCACACACGTTACTTGCTGTGGCTGTTTCCACATTTGTAAAAAGGGGAAAATAATAGTATTTCTTTCATACTGTTTTCATAAATACTAAATACGATTACACATGTAGAATACCTGCACATTGCCTATTACTCCTCTTTCTCCTTCTCATCCTCATTACTTTATTATTACCACACACATACAATTTGCAGCATAGTGTGGAACTGGGCAAGATTATGAACAAATACAAACTCTAGTGTTAGGTGATCATTGAAATGAACAATGGTCTCTCTAAGTTTGCTAATTGCTTATATGTATCTGGCCCTCCTTTTGGTCACAATGAGCAGTCAGGAACAATTTGCTTTGTATTGTCTTAGCAGAAAAAGAGTTTATGGATTACATTAAGTGGGGAATGAAAATAAAAGAAACATATTTAAAAGCACTACCCTACCCCCAAAAAACCCCAAAACTGTAATATGTGAATTAAATGCTATGTATGCCTATTGTCTCACATCCCTTTGAAAAGTAAATTTCCAGAGGGCGGTATCAGTTTCTTTTGTTAAGAGGCCATTTTCTTGAATGCACAAGCTTTGCACTAGGAAAAGTATTTAGTGACAGTTGTGGTGATGGCCCCCTAATGATCTGTTCAAAAAAATTAGATTCCGTAGCAGGTTTCCATACCTGCCACTCAGGAGGAAATTACTCATTTTATATTATGCTTTTGTAACTGAATACCAAAATTTTTTGGTATTATATTATTTGCTGTAGTTATATCTGGTGCCAAGTTAGTAAAATGAACTCTACAACATACCTTTTAGTGTTATGAGAAAAAAAATCTTTTGGGCTGAAATAGTGTATGTTTGGCCTTGCCAAATGAATATGGGTGAAGCCCAGAATAAACTAATATGTCCCATCTGCATGACGGATTAGTGAAACTGTAAAAATCATTACTGTTATAAATCTATAATACACTTACAATTCTAAGCTATAGTACACTTTCTGGATATGACAGTCATGAAAGAAATACCTCTCAAACAGCCCTCTAAACTATAGTGTAGCTTAGGATGAAAACCCCACTAGAAGAAAAGCCAAAAGTTATTCTAGACATGGTACTCTCTCTATGGAAAAAATAAATCTTTGGGATAAATAATAGCATGCTAGAATTAAAATGACTGTAAAACCATTGATAGAAAAGGAGATCATGACAAGCTCTTTACCATCCCCCACCCTCAAAAAGGGCTTTAAAAAGTTTCCTCCTTTTCTTAGATTATATGAATACTTTAATTGCATCCAGAAGTAAAATGTCTTCTAGAGAGGCCTGTTAAGAGTGGTTTCTCTCTCTCTCTTCTCTCTTTCTCTCTACACACACACACACACACACACACACACACACACACACACACAGATTTTTGAGCTTAAATGGCCATAAAAAGTGTGATTTATTTTTTACAAAACAAAAATACAATTACATTTGAATTTCCATTATTCTCATACTCGTTTAGGGATTTAATTACTACGTATGACTAAATCTAATCTTTTAATTATATCTTTCTATTGCCTTGCCTATTCAAAATGACTTACGACTTATTTTAAATCCCAAATCATAATGAGATTTAGGGACAAAATATACTTGTCAGCAATGTTTTACATAGCGTGATAGTTGAGCTTATTCCATTTCTAGGTAATTTCCCCAATTCTCTTTTGAGTGACAGGGATCTATGTTGGGTGATATGAAGAGAAGGCTAAGGCCTCACCTTCTCCAAATACCTCTCCTAACTGCCTGAATGTGACGTCATTTACTCCTCCTTTCCTAAGTGAAATTCTATTAGAATAATTTGAGGGATAAGCAAAGGCCTCAGGAACACTGACATTCCCTGGAGAAAATTGATCTGGATGAACTCAGGGTAGAATGTATGTGTATATGTGTGTGTGTGTATGGGGGGGGGGAGTGGTTAGGTGGAAAAGTTTCCCCCAAGTCCCCCTTGATCTCCATGAGGACCCACTAGTTTTTTTCATACACACCAGCTGTTGGCCAACAAAGCAGCTCTGACGTGATGACTTTAGGCCGCTCTCAAGTGAGGGCGACACAGAAAGAGCCTCAGAATATTGGATAAGAAAATAGAGCAGGTGTTAAGGAAAAGGTAAAGAACAGATTCTGATTTCCTACGTCCTGTGTGTGAGGAGGGGGAACCTGAGGCTCAGAGAAGCTAAACAGTTCGGCAAAGGTGCTGCAAACTGGCAACAGGCGGACTGATGCTCGAACTTGGCTTAAACAACCCCAGGCAGGCTCTTAATACAGTTCCTGAACCAGACCCAGAATAATCTCCGTGATATCTGCTGCTACAAAAAAGGATGTCCTTAAGAATTATTTTACAATGTATTTTAAATTCCTCGTTGTCTAACTGCCTTGGGATGGGGAGCGTCATCCCTTTGCCCTAGCGCCTGTTCACCGCGTCCCCGGCCACAGGCGCGGACCTGCCCTTGAAGCGCTGCTTTCACAAGCTTTACCCAAGCGCTCTGTGGCTCCTTGTACATCTTTAATAGTTTCCCTGACGGACTATGAAGAACTGCCAGATGACAGTTCTATTTCATTTTTGTCACTGCCTGGCGTTCCTTTTTTCTCTCTGGCTTTTTCTCAAGGGCATGATTCTATAAGTCACCGTGGCAATGTTCACGATGGGTATTGGTCTTTCAACCACTGTATATTGATGCGGTGCGAGCCAGTCACGGACATGTCAAGATTTCAGGCCTTCAAGAAAGTAATCAAGGAGTATTTTATAAACTCTAATGTCCTTTCCATTGAAAGCAAATTGAAACTGGGGATTGGGATCTAATATTAAGGGTTTACTTTAAAACACTGCTGCCAGAGGCATAAAACAGCCCCTTTGATTAATATACCATAGGATTTTGTTCGCTTGGAAAAAGCGCAAGTGATGTGCTTTTGTTCCCCAAGTTTTAAATAAAACATATGTCATTCTTGCACGCTGTTTATTACTAATTGCACAATTATTTTATTATATGGCACCAGGAAAATATGATTTGAGGATCCTTCTGCATAGTCTATGTTTTAAGTAAATAATCACTTCAGTCAAAATTATTTATTAAATTACATTATACTTTGCTAAACATAATGGGAATGTCAAGACTTTTTTTTATTAGTGCCACATAATGAAATAATTGAGGAATTAGTAATAAATTTTTCCTCTGGTAATTTAGAATAAATAAAAAACAATTAGTAGCGTTTTCCTTAAGAATATAGGATTCTTAAAATTATCTCTCATAAAATTATATTGATGAATGTCATATGTTTCTTCAGCAAAAACAAAACGAAATGGCTTTTCCTTGTCACCTCTGTACAATCAGTATAACTCTCATACATGGCGTGAGCGTGCAGATTGCTTTGTATATTGTTTCTTTGGATGGTCTCTGTATGGAGAGGGCAGATTAGTTCCAAATAAGAGGATCCTGATACATTTGAAAACATGTTTGTAATGGTCATTAACTTTCATATGCTACCAAATTTCAGCTTTTAGGCTAAGAGCAGGGAATGTATTTAAAAGCTAAGTCATGCTTTTTTGTGACATCATGACCCATAGGTGCTTACCGTGACCCCTACTGTAGGGCATCCTCTCAGACACAGCGAGGGACATGAATGTGGAGCATAGATGGACCTTGCCTTCAAGGAGCTCCCTATCTAGCAAGGGAGATAATGAATGTACGTAGATTACCAGAGTGCCAGCTAACAACTAGACATTGGCAAAGTGATACGGATTTTCTCAGGAAGGAAAGAGTCCTTGTGGCTTGGGAAGGAGCGATGTGGGGCATGCAAGGGGGAGTATCAAGGGGTTGGCATTTGAGCTTGAATGATGGGTATTAATAGAAACAGCTAACATTTACTGAGCTCTTGTGTTGCCAGACACACTTTGACTCTAAAGTCCATTTTCCTAACCACTAAGCCATAGGATATGGTATGGAGGGACAAAGAGAACAGATATTCATGACAGAGGAAACAGTACGAGCAAAGGCACAAAGGGGACTGGGTTCTGTCTTCTAAATCATTTGCAGATAGTAACTTAGGACTGGTGCATACAGAAGATAGAGCCAATCTTTCAGATTCCCTACGGTAAGGTCTAGTGAGTGCACTTACAGCCTATAATGAATGCCAACAGCAATATGTGCCCTAAAAAATAATTAGACATAGCTGTGCCGCACTGTATAATGTTTTGATTATGCAATCACGTATTTATTAACAAAGGTTGCTCTCTATTCTTCGAACTGTGAAATTCTAGAATATATAATTATATAATCTACAGATACACAATAGAAAAAGAATCATAAGGAGAGTAGTCAGGACCCTTCTTAGTCTGGTCTCAATTTACCCCTTCAATCTCATTTTTCTCTTCACACCTTATGCTCTAGCCAGTAAAGTTACTGTTTCCCGCATGTGCCCAGTCCCATCACGCAACCCACTAGCTCCTGTGTGGCTTTGGATCTCTAGGACTGGCTCAGCCTAGAAAGACTTCTCTTGGCAGCAAGAGCTCTTGGAACCACATCAGGTTTTTGTGGATGTTGAGTGGTGTGCATGCTCATCTTCTGGAGGATAAGATCTCATGTCTGTTGTGGGTGTTGACATTTCTATTACAATTATGATATTGCTTATTGGCCCAGAACTGATTTGGGAAAATTGCCGGCTTACAACTTAACGGAATCTCATGCCCCCTCTCAGACCCAAACACAACCCCTAGTGTATATTAAGGAACAGGACCTTTTGTTTTACCCACATCTGGAGCTGTTCCCTTTCCAACATTCCACACCAGGTCCCTTGTCATGCCTGGTTTTGCAGGGAGCACCCTTCACTTTCTTGCCTTTCACTGTTCGGCTCTCTTCTTTTCTAACTCTGGGAAATTCTGGAAAGTACTTCCTTCCTCATATTGTTACAGTGTGGTCCATCACCCACTACTTAGAAAAGTACTCTGGGCCATTCCACTCCTATGAATTTACCCAAGAGAAATGAAAACACATGTCCATACAAATACTTGTAGCAAATGTTTAAGCAACATTATTTAGGAACTACTTCCTGATTCAGTAGCTTAAGTATTTCACATATCCACCAGCCATATAATGTGAGTTCACTGCCAGCACTTAGCAGTGTCAATATTTGTAATCTTAGCTCTTCTACTAGGTATGTAGTGGTATCTCCTTGTGACTTTAATTTGCATTTCCCTAATGACTAATGATGTGGAGTATATTTCCATGTGCTTATTTGACATCCATATATATTATTTGGTCAAATTCTATTCCCTTCTTTTTTTGTTGTTTTTGCCTACTTTTAATTGAACTGTTTGTCTTATTATTGACTTGGCAACATCCAACTTTTGACAATTATACATAAAGCTGCCACAGATTTTTGTGTGAATGTAATTTTCAGTTTACTTGTGTAAATACCTAGAATTACAATTGGTGGGTCATATGGTAAGTCTATATTTAACTTTACATGAAACTGCCAAATTGTCTTTCAAAGTGGCTGTAATATTTTGCATTTCTACTAGTATTGTAAGAGTTCTTACTAGAATTTGAGTTGAATTGCATTGAATCTATGTATTAGTTGGGAGGGGCTGACACACTGACAGTACTGAGTCTTCCAATCCGTAAGAATGATACATCTCTATACTTATTAATCATCGTTAATTTTTCTCAGCAATATTTTGTAGCAGTGTATATCTTCCGTAAAATTTATCCCTGAGTATTTCGCATTTTTCTTGATATTGTAAATAGCATTTTTAAATCAAAATTTGCAGTTGTTCATTGCAAGTGTATATAAATAAAATTGATATTGTCTAGAATATTCTACATAGACCATTATATTGTTGCAAAGAAAGTTTTCTTTTTCTTTCTAATCTGTCTTTTATTTCTTTCTTCTTTCCTTGTTGGCAAGGACCTTCAGTATAATGGGAATAAAAGTGCTGAGAGGAGGAATCCTTTCCTTGTTTTTCATTTTACAGGGTTTTTCACCCATTAAGTATGATGCTAGCTGTGGGTTTTTCAAACATGCTTTTTAACAAATTGAGGAAGTCCTTGTCTATTATTCCTAGTTTGCTGAGCGTTTTTATCAAAAAGTGTGTGGATTTTTGTCAAATGTTTTTCCTGCCTCTATTGAGATGATCATATAATTTTTCTTTTAGTCTGTTAATATGGTACATTATATTTTGTTTTTCAAATGTTCAACCTACCTTGTATTGCTGTATAAACTCCACAGGACCATGATGCTTTATCTTTTTATATATTGCTAGATTCAATTTGCTGATATTCCTGGGGAATATTGGTGTCTAGTTTTCTTTTTTCTTATTTATTTCTTTCCCTTTTCTAATAGTTTTGTCTAGTTTTGGTATCATATCAGCTCTGGTCTCATAGAATGTGATGGAATATGTTCTCTTTTATTCATCGGGAGAGTTTGTTGTATAGAGTTGTTATAACATCTTTCTTAAATGTTGGGAAGAATCCACCAGTGAAGCTACCTGGGCTTGGAGTATTCTTTAGGGGAGGTTTTTAACTATGAATTCAAAGTCCTTAAAATTTATAGGATTATTCAGGTTATTTTTTCTTCTTGAGTCAGCTTTGGAAGTTTGTGTCTTTCAACAAATTTGTTATTTTATCTAAGTTGTTAACTTATTGGCCAAAAAAAGTTGTTTAAAATATTTTCTTACTATCATTTTAGTGTCTGTATTATTTGAAGTTATAACTCATATATCATTTCAGATACTGGTAATTACTTTTTCTCTTTGTTTTTTTCTGATTTATTTTTCTTGAAGTCTTTTAATTTTTTTTTTTTTTTTTTTTCAAAGAGACTGCTTATGCTTTCATTGATATCTTTTTCTTTCTGTTAATTTTATTAATGTCTGCTCTTATCCTTAACGTTTTCTCTCTTTGGAGTTCTTTGCATTTAATTCGTGTGTGTGTGTGTGTGTGTGCCTAGTTTCCTATAGTGGAAACAGATTTGATTTGAGATCTTTATTTTTTTCTAATATACATATTTTATGCTATATGCTATAATATACATATGCTTGGCTGCATCCCACACGTTTGATATTTGGTGTTTTTATTTTCATTTAGTTTAAAATAATTTCTAATTAATCTTGTGATTTTCTTCATTAACCTATGGGTTGTACAGAAATGTGCTGTATAATTTCCAAATATTTGGGGGGGATTTCCCAGATATCTTTCTATTATTGATTTCTACTATAATTATATTGAGGTCTGAGAATATACATTGACAATTTCAATCCTTTTATGTTTATTGAAATGTTTTATAGTTCAGAATATGGCTTATCCTGGTAAATAAATATTCCATGTACATTTGAAAAAAAATCTATTTTGCTATTTTTTGAGTGCAGTGTTCTACAAATGTCAATTAGGTCAAGTTGGCAAATAGTGTTGTTCACGTCTTTTTACTGATTTCCTGTCTACTTGTTCTTTCAATTACTGAGAAGGGGATTTTGAAATCTCCAACTATACTTGTGAGTTGCCTATTTCTCTTTTAAGTTTTATAAGTTTTTGCTTTCTCTATTTTGAAGTTCTGTTTTTAGGTGCAGATACTTCAGAGTTGTTATGTTTTATTGATGTGTGGACCCTTTTGTCATTGTACTATTGTCCCTCTTTATCCTGGTAACATTCCTCACTCTGAAATCTATATTAATACAACTACTCCTACTTTCTTTTTGTTAGAGTTAGTATGCTATGTCTCTCCCCATTCTTTTACTTCGAACCCCTCTGTGGTTTACATTTCAAGTGTGTTTCTTACAGACAACATATAGTTAAGTCTTGCTTTTTAAAATTCATTTAACAGTCTGCTCTTTAATCGGAGTTTGTAGACTATTTACATTTAATGTAATCATCATTACTTTATGGGTAAGTTTAAATGTGCTTTTTATTTGTTTTCTCTTTGTCCCACTTTTTTTGTTCTCTTTCATCTTTTTTTGCTTTGTTTTTTTATTAATTAATGTTTATTATTCCATTTCCTTTCCATTATTAGTTTATTAGTTGTACCTCTTTTTTAGTTGATTGCTTCTCATTTCGTAGATTAGATAAACTGAGCCTTATAATGAATAACCACCTGTCCAAAATTGCATAAATTTAAGCCAAAGCCCTTACAGTGGTGTACAAGGCTTTACATTTTTCTGGCCTTCATTACCTCTGACATCATCTTTGTCTACCCTCTCTGTCACTCACTTTGCCCCAGCCACACTGACCTCCCTGCTGCTCCTCAGATATGCAAGACACATTCCCAACACAGGGTCATTGGCACTGACTTTTTTCTTTGTCTGGAAGTCTCTTTCCCTAGATATCTACATGTCTGACTAACCTCTGGCAAGTCTGTGCTCTAATGTCACTATTCAAGGATGCCTACCCCAGCTATACTATTTTTAATTGTATCCTCCTTCCCAGTCCTCATTGCCAATCCTACTTACCCTGTTTTCTTATTTTAAAAAATAGCATATACAATTTTTTTAGGTATTATATATTATTTCTATCTTTCCTCCAGTAGAATGTAAGCTCTATAAAATCAGGATTTTGTCTGTCTTGTTCAATGATGTATTCCCAACACCTTAGAATGGTGTCTGGCACATAGTAGGCATTTAATAAATATTTATTGAATGGGTGAATATACTGGCAAGTGTAAAACACAGGAAGTGAATTTACTGATCACAATGAACTATAGCTATGTAAAAACACAACAACTGTGCTTGACATGGAGTTATATATGAATTTTATTCTTAAAACGCCATTCAATGTTGTTAAAACTCTGTACAGTAAATGTAATTTAAATAAAGTCAAATTTTTTCATGTAGCAAGAGACCATATACAGAGGGAAATAATTGGGAGACAGCAAACTAGGAGACTGTCACTCTGATGTGATTTAAGGGGGCTTTGAACAAAAACCTATTCTAAGCATTTTTCTTTTCCTTTTTCTTTTTTTTTTTTTCCCAAAGATTTTATTTATTTATTTGACAGAGAGAGAGATAGCAAGAGCAAGAACCCAAGCAGGGGGAGTGGGAGAGCGAGAAGCCCGCTTCCTGCCGAGCAGGGAGCCCGATGTGGGACTCGATCCCAGGACCCTGGGATCATAACCTGAGCCGAAGGCAGACGCTTAACGACTGAGCCACCCAGGCGCCCTCTTTTCCTTTTTCTTGATCATCTGACAGAGTCTAAAATTCCACCATTAGAGAGTTGCACCTTTAAATTTTGTGTTTTTTTGTTTTTGTTTTGTTTTGTTTTGTTTTTGGTCTTTAGGCATTGCTATCAAAATGGAAATACTTCTGAAAGGGGAGGGAATATATATCAATCTAGTATAAATTTTCCCTTTGGTGAGGATTCATTAACATCATGTTTAAAGCAAGTGCTTCTAAGAATGGCACTTGTATGCTGACAAATACAGCTTTCCCATGCCTAACTTGACTGGCTTCATAATTTAGGCTGATGCAGATATGTCATTGGCCAGCATAGCCATTGTGTTCATACTGTTTTGTGTGCTTCCTGATGAGCTGGAGATTCAGAGGGACTTATTCATGGACAGATTCCTTTTTGGAGTATTAAAAACCAGATCCTTTTGTAATCTAACCTTCACTGTTAGAAGATGAATTCAGTATGTATTTTAAGATATAAATATCGATGGTGGTTTTGGATAACCCACAAAATTTTTAAATAAGATGGACCTTGATAGGCAATGACAGAAAACAAGGTTGTACACTTGTTTTTCTATTTACAATGCAACAAAACCTTTAAATCCTGGACTCTGCATGAGTCTGTTAATTTGTCTAAAGAGATTCCAAACTATCCAGAAGAGAACACATGCAAAGATAGGGTGAAGTTTAGTGAATTCAGAGGTGAGATTATGTCTATGTGGCTCATCCAAAGCTATGGGAATTTGAATGAATCTCTTAGATTTGTAAAATAAACTGAAAATAAAACTGACACTTCCTTTCCCCTCGCCTGCTGCAAGGCCCTGATTATAAATGAATGGTCAACTGACAATTTCTTCAACAACTCAGAATTTCTCAAAAGGATCTTTCTGAAAACTGAGAAAAAGGATGAATGCCAAAATGTAGGAATAATTTTTTTAAAGCAGATAATTCAATTATTCTTTCGATGAAATATTCCATCATGCTTATTCACATCTCTCATCTCTTCCCATATTTTTCCAGAGCCTCTCTCAGCCTCAGTAGTATTAGATGCCTGCTTCTATCTGAAGGACCTTTAGCTCTTTAGGAGTTCAATATTGAAATGTAAATGTCTCTGAGAGGACCATGTCTTGAGCCTTCAGAAGTGGTTTGGATAACATCACCTTCAAAGCAATACGAGCTTTTTGGTACAGGAGGCAGTCTTGTTCATTTTTTCCTTTTTAGGGTAAGACAGATAATCACTTGGGTTTTCCTTTTTCTCCACCTCATATTCTGAATCTTACTTTATTCTATGGTTGACTCTTACAGAAAATGAAAGTCTGGCAATCTGGCCAATGCATGGGTTAGCAATTCTTTTTAGATTCTGAGTTACTCAGGTTAATTACAGTCAATAGTCTATTTAAATCTCTAATGATTATCTAACTTTGACCACAGAGATCCTTGTCAACTTAGTGTTTGTCATGTAGATAATAACAGTTAACATTGACTACTGCCCATGAAGTAGGGGACAGTTCCCCCACCTACTTTTCTAAAGTTAAAAGTTTTTTTTTTAATAGTTTTAGTTTACAGAAAGATAAAGACGATAATACAGAGTCTCCATATAACCTGCACCCAATTCCACCTATTACTAATTCATAGTAGATGCATTATAATGATACATCTGGTACATGCACATTAATATGGTACATTTGTCACAATTAATGAGCCAATATTGATATATTATTAACTAAAATTAATCATATTTTTGATCTCTTTAGATTTTTACCTAATGTTCTTTCTCTGTTCCAGGATCCTATCCTGAATAACATATTACATTTAATTGTCATGTCTCTTTAGGTTCCTCTTGGATGTGACAATTTCTTAGACTCTTCTTGTTTTTAATGATCTTGACAGTTTTAAGGATTATGATCAAGTGTAGAGTCTTTCTCCTTTAGTATTTGATGTTTTTCTCATTAGACTGGGCTAATGGCTTTCAGGGAATAAAACAATAGAGGTAAAGTCATATAGCAAATCAAGGGTACATACTATCAAAGGGACATCACTGTTGATGTTAATCTTGACCATCTGGCTGAGGTAGTGTGTGTCTGTTCTCTCTCAACTGTAAAGATATAATCCCCCCTTTCCCTCTTCCATACTGTATTCTTTGGAAGGAAGTCACTATTTACAATCCTCATTTAAGAAATGATGACTTGTGTTCCGCCTCCTTGAGGGTGATATTTCTACATAGATTATTTGGAATTTTTTTACATAGGTGATTTGTCTATTCCCCCAGTTTATTTATTTACTCAGCCACTCGTTATACTGGTATGGACCTATGGACATTTGCTTTATAGCTTAGATTATGATCTAATACTACTTTATTTATTTTCTTGCTTTAATTGTTCCAGCTTTGGCGATTGGGATCTCTTTTGGTTGGCTCCCATCTCCCTTTAACATGCCCTGATTATTGTGGGTTCCTTTCTTTTCTTTCTTTCTTTCTTTCTTTCTTTCTTTCTTTCTTTCTTTCTTT